>NC_031770.1:68022773-68083731 GCF_001522545.3 Parus major | reverse complement strand
AGCTAAATCCTCAGCTTGCTGTGATTGGCTGCTGTCATTGCCAGTAGCAGTGGGAATGACCAAAGTCTGGGAACCCAGGCTTAGGCTAGACATAAAATGCTGCCACCATATGCCACTCCAAGAAAGCCTCTGTTCAGTACTTCATAAGCAGAGCCATGCAGTTACTGAGCTCCTTAAAGAAAAATTTTTACAATACCATCTCTGCTAAGGAATGTCTCCTCTTTGCTGAGTGGGAGGATGATCTTGCTTGCACAAATCTGTTATTTCCTTGGGACTGGATTGCCCCTTGTTTTTATGAGCTTTGTGTGATGGCTGAAATGAATAGTGAAGTGGGTGGATTTAGTCTGTCTGTGGAGAAAAGCAGGAAAGGCAAAAAGATTCTGGCATGGGAACATCACAACCTGATTGTTCCAGTAGCAGAAGCTTTTTTCCTTCTGAAGCAAAAACCATGTAATAGCGAGCTGTACACAAGAAAGAGCTCCCTTGTTGAAATTATAGGGAACTCAACTCTAGGCAATATTCTGTAGTGCAGTTGTTGGGAAATTCTTTGGTTCTATAAAGAGCAAATGTAATGCCATCTTCCTGGGCATGGCTTGAAAACTTTCCCCACAACCTACCATGACATATGTTAATTGGTCTGGAAGCGTATTTCTATAATTTCAAGGTCCAGATTTTTAAAATGCCTTAAAACTAAGTTAACATATACATTAAACTAAGTTAATACTAACATTATGGAAGATTCTGGAGCTCAGAAACATCCATGGCAAATTATTTTTCAAATCCTTTTTTTCCTAAGTTGATAAGAAAAGTTATTTGCTGCTTAGCAGTGATTTGGTTACTGCACCTTTTGGTACTTTTCTTCGGTATGTTCTTCAGCACAATGTCTCTTCAGTATCCTACAGAAACAAAGTGGAAGTAATTATGACCTGAGTATGGCCTTAAAAGCCAGTAATTAAAAGTTGGTCTAATTACTTAGTTTCAATTGTCTAGAGGAATTCTGGAGTGTTTTGTAAACACTTTGACTTGGCCAGAGCTGGTAGTGGGATGGCATGTCTGACTTCATCACAGTGAGAAACTGCTGAGAACTTAAATCTCCTTTCCCCAAGAATTCATCCCGTGTACAGATTTCACTGGGGTGTACGTAGAATTGCAGTTCATTAGTTTCTGAAAGTTCAGACTTCAAGTGTAGTAGATTGTACATTACATGGTTTATTTAGAAATATTAATGGGAGTGCTTGAAAATTTGCCTGCTTTTGCATTTTGTGTGATTGGGATATTAAAGTTGGCAAGGATATTATATTCGGTGTTCTCTCTTTTAGAAATGCAAAATGTTATTTTATCTTTGCTTTGTATGCATCTGATCCTGCTTGGATAAGCAGTGAAATGATTTGGGCATTTAACTTTGGAGGCTGTTATTTCTTTTTACCTCCAAGTCAGCCAGCAAAGCAAGAACTGTGCAGTGATAATTTAGCTATTATGCTGACAGGCTTGGGAGGCTTGTCATCTCTGTAAAGCTGTGCCCTTCAGTGGGCCTTGTTGCCCATGGCTCCTGGTAGAAGTAGTGTAGTCTTCTCTGAGATGTCTTCATAATGTGTAGGTCCCAAAACTGGATAGGGTTGGACTGGGGGTTTGGGTTGGGTTGGTTTTTTTCCTTCTTTCATTAAAAATTTTCTACCTCTTTATTGCCAAAAACCTCTAGGATTTTTGTACCTCTTGCTTGGGGAAGAAGTTGCATCAGAACCCCAGAGTATAGCACTTCTAAATCTTGGCTAGCAGATATCACTTCTGGTGCTTAAAACTTTTCAGTCTTTCAAATGCTATGAAGTGGGGAAAAGACTTTAAAATATTTAAAGCTTAAATATTTGTCACAAAAAACAAATATATCACATGAATTTTGAGGTTGGGCAACCAAGATAGCTTCCGTGTTGGTAATTTTTTAAGAGAGCAGGCTGACATTACTTATTTAGCAATTTGACTGGAAGCAAATGTGAAACACAAATGCATCTCTTTATTTTGCCTAATAATTTAATGCAGCACATCCTGCTGCTGTCTTAAGTGTGCCTGGTAGGTATCAACATAAAGCAGAGCTGTTGTGAATAAATTCTTGTAGGTGAGCCTGCCTTCATTTGTAAAAGGAGAAGAAGGCAAAACAACTGGTGCTGCATTTAAATTTCTGACTGCAGTACAAGTCAGTATTGGAGATGCATCTTCTGTGATGAGACTTAAATGGGGCTTCCAGTGGGATTGGTTTTACCTGGCATTGAGGACTCCAGAAGGTTATTGGTCTGCAGGAGTGTTGTGTGGTGAGAGTGGATCAGGGCCTGGCCTTGCTGCAGCATTAACCTTGTGTCCTGTTGCAAGTGGAGCTGGAAACTGTTTGGGTAGGATGTGGCACAGGGGCTGCACTTCCTGTGCTGTTGTGTTGATGAGAGATAATGTGGATTTTTAGTTACTTCTTCACAGATTTGCTGCCCAATGGCAGTCTTAGGTCTGCCTGTTTGGAAGCTGGTTATCCCTGGCCTAAAGCGCATGCTTTAGTGTATTAAGTGGGTTACCCTTCTTATTCTGAGGAATAAATGATTTTAACTCACAGGAGCATTTGTGTCGCTTCCTGACAACAGAGCAGCTTCTCACCCTGCTGCCCCTGTGTGTGTTGCTTAACTCAAGTTGATGGGAAATAACTTCCTCCACAATAAAGCAGGATGGTAATTACCTTGCTAATGCTGACCGTATTGCCATCCAACAAGGCTCGGGCAGCTGGGACGAGGCAGCCACCCACACTCTCTGCTCCGAGAGTGTCCCAGCAGCCCTTCTGCTCTGTGAATTAGACAATGAAGTCATAAACATCCCCTTTGTATTAATTAATGTTGCTACAGAACAATTTGCATGTGTTTTCTGCAGAATACATTAATCAAATCTATTTTCTGCTGGAGGTTTTATTTGCTTAATGAGAAAGCCATGTACATGCCTTCCTTTTTTTCCAGTCTTCTAGTGCACAGGATACGAGGAATACTGTGAATATGCACAAACCGTTAGTAATTCAATTTATATAGTCAAAACCAAGTGGCAGTTCTGCAGAGTAAGGATTAGACTGCCCTTGTTTATACCCTAGGTCTTTGTACAGGACAGTGTATGTTAAGAACATGCACTGGCACAGTCTTCATGCAATTGAGCTGGGGATTGCATTGTCTTCATGCAGTCTTCATGCAGTTGAGCTTCAGCATTCAGTTCAGCTGTGAATATTTGGAATTGGTTGGCATCCCAGCTGAGGAGATGAGGAGGAAAAGAGCACATCAGAGAGATGAGAGAATCCTGTTTTCTTTTCCTTTAAAAAATGTTTTAGAAAGAAGAATTTTTAAAAAAGGCAGAAATACTTGATTTAAAACAAAACTCAAGTCAATAAGATGTTCCAGTAAGATCCATGCATATGTCAGTATGTTCTTGCTATCTAAATAGGAACTTTGTAAGTGCTGCAGTTATACTGGAGGCAGTAAAGGATCTTTGTGTTACAGTTTTGCTCTTAACAATTAGAATTATGACTCTAATTTAGACTCTGGCTCATTTGATTGAGGTAAATCCACACCCTCAGAGTTTATGCTGTAGATGGCTCTGCATCTGGAGCTCCTGGGTGGACATTCATAATATTTTTGAATTTTTGCATATTCTTCCTTTGGATGCCACCATACATTCTCCATTGTTCAGTTGCCACATAAATCAGCTGACTTGAAGCAGCTCTTTGGAACATCTCCATGTCTTCATTAAACACATACTTCTTCCTTTTGCAGGGACATTCCTGTAGACTTCAAGTACATAGCTGAGCCAAGTATGCATTCCATGCCAGCTGTGACTTTGTCTCCAAATGGTAGGTTAACACTTTACTGCCTTCTTAGACCTAATTTACATAGGCACCTCTTACTGATTATATCTCTGTGATGTTGCTGTGTTGTATCCTCCTTTTTCCCCTCCCCAGTCACTCTATGCAGTTATTCCAAGATTGGACTGGATTTTGTTTTGATATAAAATTCTAAAGAAGAGGTGTGTCAAATGAGGGTTTATATCAGGGTAACTGTATCAGTTTAAAATTAGGCCTTCATCCAGACAAGGCAAAAAGACTCTCCATAGGGCTACCATGTGCTCTTTGCTGTATTTAAAATATTAAGAGAAACATGAAGGGAACTGACAATGTTGGCAAAGTGTTAAGTAAGTTCAGCAGTCCTTGTGGTGCCACTGCTAAAGCAGAAACTCATGTTGTACATGATCCTGTTCCCTTCTGTTATGAATTTAGTCCGAATAATTATTGCATAAGAGAAATCCCAAATTATCTCAGTGTTTCTTTAATGTTAATGTTTCACTGGTGTTTATGTTCTTCAATTAGAATCATGCTGAAGAAGGATAATTGTTTTGTGCCTCAAGTAATCAGTGAAAAGCCTTCTAACAGGACAAAATTCCTGTTATCTGTTTTGGCCAAATTTAAATAGCTTTAGTGTCACCATTATTGCATTGTTGCCAGACTTGCTGTTAACACTTCATTTATGCTGAGTAGAGGCTGATCAACTTGTTGCACAGCCAATGTTATGTTGTCACTGCATAAAACACTTTAAAGGCATTGACAGTATGCAGAGTTCAGGACAGAAGTCTCTGTTCTGGGTGTTCTGTAGCACATCATCTTCACTGGGTTCTCAGGCAGGAGTTAATGCACTGCCAAGGTGCAAAATGAGATGACGTTAAGATTAGAAAAGCTTTGATTTCTCTTTCACTAAAATATCTTTATTAATTGCATTCCATTATGTCAGAATACTATATAGTTGCAGACTCTTTAGTCTACCTTACAGTTATCTTCCCATAAAGAAAAGAGGGGGTGACTTTCTTAGAGTACCCACAAAAAACAGATGGTCAAGCAGAGTGCAGCTAGATGGATTTTTTTTCCCCTTGCTGAGTTATATGATTATGTGCACCAGAAAGTTTACACAGTATCTTAAAAACTTGACAGTAAGTCAGTGGGGTTGATGCAGCACATAGCTGGAACAGTCTAAGTCTCTACACTTTCATAGAGGCCTGAGTGCATTTTGTAGGAATAGGCATGCCAAATCCTGTCAAACATAAGGTTTCAACTATTGGCAGTTGTATCAGACAGAAGCAATATCAACTGTTACCTGGGAGCCTGCTACATAATGAAAGTAAGGATTAAGATAGTGCAAGACAAATTGTCAAAATCTCTAAAAACATCCTGGTTAGGTCTGTTTCTTCAGATGCAGCACCCTGACACTACCTTTGTTTATTGCATTTGTAGGGAAATGGTTGGCTTGTCAGTCGATGGATAACCAAATCTTGATTTTTGGAGCTCAGAACAGATTCAGATTAAACAAAAAGAAAATTTTCAAAGGTCACATGGTAGCTGGCTACGCTTGTCAAGTGGATTTTTCACCTGATATGAGGTAAGTTTTTGTGGCCATGAACTTCATGTTAAAACTTGCAAGTCTAGAGATTAAATTTCCTTTTGAATTTTTCCTGCAACACTCATGAATGCACAGTCCTCCTGTTAGCTCAGCATCAGGCAGAGCTCCCTTGCCAAGCAGCAGAACAGGAAGTTTACTCTTAACATCTGATAGGACCAAGAAAGGCTTCACATTTGACTCCCATCTTTTTGCACATGGTGTGCAGTGCAGGGTCTGTTCCCACAACGTGCACTTGTCTAGAGTATCTGGGATTTGAACTCACCAGTTTCCCCAGTTCATAGTGGGTATTCTCATTTACTGTTCAGAGAACCATCTCTTTTTTCCTCTTGGCTTAGTGATATGCCCATACATTCAGTATTGTGTGTTCGTACATAAGATACGAGTTACTATAAAAGCTGGGCAATAACCTCAGCAAACCCAGAGGAAAAAGCATCTATAATTTTAGAGAAACTTGTGTCACTTTCTCTTGGGTTCCAGTAACACAGTGCAGGGTATAATCACACTGCTTAGCACATTCACCTCGCAGTTGATGAATCACCTTCTGCAGGACTTGTGTGCCCTTAGAGCACAGCGTGAGCACTAATTCCTTGGTAGGTATGTTTGCAGTCTCTCAGATGGGAAGCTCCCTGGGGGAAGCTCTTTTCTGTTGCTCGGTTGCTACTTGTAATAACATACAATAATATAAATGTAATAGGATACAATAATATAATGTAATAGCATACAATAATAATACAAATGTAGTAGCAAGCAGTCTGCACACGTGACACAACTTTCATTTTATTCCTGTCGATACAGCTATGTGATATCTGGAGATGCAGATGGGAAACTAAACATCTGGGACTGGAAGACAACAAAACTCTACAGCAGGTTGAAAGCACATGACAAAGTCTGTATCGGTGCAGTGTGGCATCCACACGAAACATCCAAAGTCATTACGTGCGGCTGGGATGGTCTGATTAAACTGTGGGACTAAAGAAGATGCAACAGAGACCTAAAGATACAAGTCCAGCATACATCTGAGATTAGGGAGCATTCTGCTGTAAGGACGGGTAGACATTTGTAATACTGCAGTTCTCAGCTCACTGTATATATGCACCAAACACCAGGAAATTCAGAAGACTCAAGTGAAAGGATATAGTTCTAAATATGGCATCTGGGAATGAGAAGCTAAGCTGAGGTCATCTGAAGCATGCAGAATCATGTGCCAGTTTGTCTTGCCTCTGCTTGTGCAAAACACTCTTGTAAAATAAAATAATTTTAAGAAAAACTATTTTTGTGGTTCTGGCTGTCAGAGAGTTTAAAGAGAAAACCAGCAATTCTGTAACTTTCTTTCTAAGAAGAAATCTTTGGTACCTACTGCAATAGAGCTGAAAAAGATAAGCACAAATCCAGTTGCTGAGATTTGCTAATTCACAGTAGAAATGGAGTTAATTGGAAGCTAGCAGTTGTCAGGTGAATTCTTATCAACTGAAGATGCCATTCATAGTCTTAGTTTCTGTCTGTAGAATCATGAGGATCACTCACTTTCACCTTTGCAAGTAGTCTTCATTTTCAGGGTTTTCCTCGTAATGGTTGTGTGCTGTGTGTTGTTTTTTTGTCTTCCCATATGCTATTCTGTTCCAATAAGCATGACATATTAAAAAAAGTGGATGTCTCTTGTTCTGTTTGGAATAGTTTGTATTATAAACCCCATGAAGGTTTTGACAATTTAATGTATATACATGTCACACTTTTTCTCTTTAAAGAACTTATTTTTAATAAATCTTTTTATAAAAACTGCTTATCTTTATCCAATTCTTGTCTTGCAGTGTCCATATAAAATATTTCCTACCATTTGGTATTTTAATGTGCACTTGTATCAGTGTTCAGATAAACTCATTTTCTTGCAGTGCTTATTTAAAGCTAAGGCCAGTTGGCAGCAGGAGAAAAAAAAAATCTTTTGACTTCCTGTCTGCTCTCTTTTTTTGGGCACATAAAAATAAATTCATGTAGCAAATTTTATCCCACTGATCAGTCTTTAATTACAATTTTGAATTATGTTGTTTACTGTAAATCCAATCACTGCTCAACCATTATAAAAGATAGCAAAGGAATAATTGCCTTAATTGATAGCAGGATAGAAGCTGAGACAAAGAATCCCAAATAGTCGAGGTGGAAGGAAATGGTTGGTTGTTTTGTGGAGTTTGGGTTGAATGGTTGCAAGAAATTCTGGTCTTTTGAAGAGTGAGTTACACAAGTTAGGCCCTTGTGAGTAAACAGGAACCTTAAACATTTTTAGGCCAATTCTAATGCTGAGCTTGAGAGTCATTCCACTGTCAGTCCATGCTGTTGTGTAACTGCACTGAGTTTACATGTTCCCAGTTACTTTCCCATCCCAGCAGCCTTGTGTGCCTGAGAAACTCCACTCACTGTTTTCACAAGCACCAGCCTGGTGGTACCTGGGTATTGCCCAGCCTTGTTCCCGTGCAAGTACTGAGATAGAAAACGGTAGAGCCTGGAGAGAGAGGAAGGAGCTGTTCCAGCAAGTCCTGAGGATTGATCCTCTGCAGGGAGAGAAGAGCCTGTTCCTGCTTCTCTGCTCTTCAGCATGTGGGTGGGAAAGAGCTGCTGCTGTCTTGCAGAGGATGAATTTCTGATGTGCTTTTTCACATGGAAAGTTTGATTCCTGAGCTGGGAGTTGGGCTCTGGTGTGTGTTGTGTGCCAGGTGCTGCTTCAAGAGAAAGTGGGCTGGGGTAATTTGGAATGGATTTTCTCCTTCAAATACATTTCCCAAATGGGTATGTGGCAGTGTGCCCTGACTGTTAACAGTTTATATGTACAGGGAAATAGGGAGGAGAAAAGGAATAGAGCAGATAGAAAATCTTCCCACAGGAACACCTACTGGCTTTCACATCAGAAACACCTTTCCCAAATGCTTAAAACCATTTAAATGATAATACACAAAATGCTTGGCTCTGTTGTTGGTACTGTGTTTCAACATGTGTCACCTACCAGGCTGAACTTTAGATATATACTTGTAAAATAGTATATGCAAAATATAAAAATAAGTGTATAAACTCTTGTAGTCATATACTAGGTGTTGTCTTTGGAGGCAAAAAATAAGAAATGTTTCAGTCAATTCAGCTAGAGTTGATGAATTGGGATTAAACATTTGCAGCATGCCCAGAATCAAAATTGCCCTAGAAACTTTCAGATAAAATCTTCTGTCCCTCACAGATGGTCACCGCATTAATCTTTTGTGGAATTTCTCACATCTGCATTGAAGCCTGCAGGGGGAATTTTCATGAGGATAATTCCCTCTTGTTGCAAAGCTCACATTGTCATCTAGTTTGTTGTGCACAAGGATAAATGTGTATGTGTGTGTGTGTGAGGTGCGAGTCCAGACTTGTTTTTCCAGCAGCCACCTATGAGGAGATTTCTTTCTCGGCTAATCAACTCAAATCATGTCATTCTTTTCCCAGTTTCATGTCTGACCAGAAACTGGTCTATTACAGGTAGTTGGTCAGAGCAAGTCTGCTCTAAACTTGGCCTGTGAGCAGGCAGATCCATGGAAAAGGCAGCACTGGGAGAAAAGGGAAGAGTGCATTTCGAGGTTCCCAGTTAATTTTCCTCAGCTATTAGTGGAGAATGGAGTATAGTGATTCAAGCTGAAAGGGCGTCTCAGGAGGGCTGGAGGCCGGTGTGTTTCACTGCCAGGGAGGAATAGAGGCTAGCTGGCCTGCAGGGCTGCCATCACAGCATCGTTATTTGTTCCCCTTCATCATCCACCTGTAACTTTCAGAAATGACAGGCAAATTTGTTGCTGCTTTTATTAATACTGATTGCTTTTATAGCAGAAGTTTTACAGGTCAGTCAACTATCTCTATCATTCTTGGAGTTCTGTCTGGGAAACTTGTTATTTCCTTTGACCTTTTGCCAGCTTTTTCTTGGACTTTTTTTCATATGCAAGAGGGGAATATAGCCCACATATCCTCGTGCATCTTGCTGGTAAGGAGGCTGGCTGTCTTGAAGCAGATGGTCTTGGCATCTGTCTTGCTCAGAGTTTATAATTGTCCCCAGTAAGATGGGGCTGCTCAGTCTTTGGCCTCATTATGAAGAACAAACATTAAAATTACTGTAGATCCAGGAAAGTCCAAGATTGTCTTGTAAAAATCCGATTTTTAGCAGCAGGCAGATGTTCGGTACGCTGTTTAACGCCGTGGTCTTTAACAGCTGATTTAACCAGGGAGCCTTGCAGCTCCAGCAGCCCAGTAACACCATGTACTTTCCTTCTTTCTACCAGCTGGTTATTACAAAATCCTGCTCCCGTTCGCTAGGAAGACTCCATATGACAAGCAGCCTGCACGAGGGGGAACATGCGGAGAGCGGAGGAGGGAGGGGAGTTTTGCCTGGAAGACTTTATTATAAACAGTATAACCTATACACTAGAAAAAATCAGTTGCCAGGGAGGTAGTTCCTCTGGAGACTACTTAAGGGACTTGTTACTGTAGGTTGACTTCACTAGCATACACTCAAAATTTTAAGCCTCTTATTTTGCAGTAAAATATGGGGGTTTTTTTCTGTTAGGCTTGCTGATAAGCAAAGCAGACACTACGGCCGTCTTGCAGCACTCAGAGGAAACTGCTTGTGGCAGAGTTATGGTTACAGAAGCTGCTTGCAGAATTTAAAGCTTTCAGAAACAAGCTGCAATAACTTTCAGTGAGCCATGGACCTGTAAATTCACCAGGCACACTGGAAGTTTGTCCTCAGATCTGTTTGTTATCTTGTATGACAGAATATTTAAAATGTGTTAAATGCACTGAGCCTTTCTGATTCTCCTTTTGCCCTGCTGTGCTTCACACCACTGGGGGACTGCTCAAATGAAATATTGCTGTGTTGGTCAAGAGTAAGAGGTTCTCATTAGGCCTTTTTGGTTAATCTGGAAGATGTCAAGGCTAACTGAGCCTGCTTCTCTGGTTTGGGAAAGGAAGACAGCAACGCAAATCCTCTGTGGAGTCATTTCAGTAATAGGAACTTTATGGAGCTTCAAGACCACTGACAGTTATCCAGACATAGTTCTGGGAGCTGTAAATCTTTCCCATTGTCCCAGCGTAATTGCCCCACACTTGGTCTTTTGCTCCTATTCCCCAGCAAAACTCTATCTAATTGTGAAATAAGTCTTTCCTTTTCTTGGTGGAGTTTAAACTCTTGCAAAACGATATTAAGAAGAAAAAAAAAAAAAAAGAAAAATGCACTGCCCTAGAGGAGTTGTAACAATTTCACCTCCCACATTAGCTTGCTCCAGGGTGATTTCCCCAAGCACCCCCAGGCCTTTGCTCAGGGCTGTTGTTCATATTTTGCTTTGGCATCCCCATACAATCCTGCTTTGCCAGCTCTTCCTCATGTACACTCTCAAACAATAATCCCTTCCAGTATTCCTTGGAGATAAAAAGGGAACTCAGACTCTGAATTCATTTGTTAGGCCAGACATCTACAGGAAAAAGAAGGAAGGCCTATTCCCTGGAGTTTCCAAAACCTTGCTGAGTTTTGTCAGAAGAGCTTCCCTGCAGCAAGCTCCTTTCTCTGCCCTGATGCTGATGCTTTGAGAGTACCTTGGGGCAGCAGGATGAGTGGGTTTTGTTTGCTTTTTGTCATTATTTCTCCAATATTAAATGAGTGGAATAACATTATGGAATATTTCTTAGGATCCTGAATTCTCCTCTTTCTTGGAGCAATTTTTCTTTCATAAAGAAGAATTGAGAAGTCATTTCAGGGCCTCTCCTGCCTGGTAAGTCAGTTTGAGAGGTCAGCATGGGGTTGTCTGATGAAGTCCAAGTCCCTGTGTCTTGGCTGCTCTTGGCTGGCGTCGGTGGAGAGCCACCAGTGGAGAGCCACAGGTCCTCTTAGGGCAGAGCTGCTGCTGCTGCCTCAGATGTCTGACACCAGTCAGGCACCTGTCCCCACCTCCCTGCAAGGGCAGTGGCACCCTGGGTGATGGCTCCACTTTAGATATCTGTAGGTGGATACAAGGGTGGGATTCACATTGTTTGTGATTGATTCAGAAATGGAATTTCAAATATAGAGGGGGGAAATACCAGCTGAGACACTAAAGTGTTTCCATTACTTGCAGAAGTTTTGTACCACTGCGATTCCCCTCAGAAAATTGCTTAAACTCAAAGATCTATGTTGGTAATCCACCAAAAAGAGCAGAGACATGGCACTGCTATTCACATTTGAGTCATCACTTCTAGGCAGTGCAGAGCAAGTTCCTGATTTCCCTGTGCAAGGTGCTGCCTGTTGGGATAAGGGATGTAACACGGGCTGTTACAAAGGTCTCCTTCTGAACAAGGTAAAACTCTTTGCATGAGATCAAACTGCATTGTGAACAGGGACTTCTATTTAAGGGCAGAGATCCATTCATTACTCCAGGTGGTTCCCTTCAAGAGCCAAGCTTGCTCTGCAGATGCTGCCCCTGAAAGCCAGTGGAGGGGGGCAGGTATAAATACATCTCTGAATGTAGGTCAGCTCTGAACTTCTTCTGCCACTAAACCAGGTCTATACTGACTGCAATTAAATGTCACATTGTGTTAACAAGCAGGAAAAAATCAAGAGTGATTTCCTGCTGAATAACCCTGAGTATCCTTTCAAGGACAAGGGAGCGGCTAATGAAGCTCACAAAATCAAAGGTCTGTAATGAACCAGATGGTCTCAGCTGTTGAATTATTCACCAGAGAGAATGAGTGCCATTTCTTCAGGTGTGCTTCTGGGTGATATGTCTTCTTGGCATCTGCCAAGAGAGGCCAGACATATGTTCCCTTTACACTTTCTTTGTTCTTTCACAGTGGAGAGGGACTTGAAGAACAATCCTTCACAAGTCACAATGAGATCAAAGCCTGGGGCCAGAAGTACATGCAATAAATGACAGGTCTTGGAGTGCAGCAGGAGTTCAGACCTTTGTTTAGGCAAATTTTGGAACCTCCAAGGAAGCCAATGTGACATTCAGAAAGGGCCCAGTTTTCCTAGAGGAGTGTATTAGTGTTCTAAGAAATTCCCCTCTGTGCTGCTATGGGGTCACCATGGAAAGCTCATGTTGCAGTATCAGCTAGGATAGTTTGAGGGGATTCACATCTGTTTGCTTCTCTTCATCTTCCTCAGGTTATGGACAGCACCTTTAAGTTCTGATTCACAAATATGTGTGATTTTGTAAATCATTGTGAGTTTGTCTGAAAGAGAAATGCCCTCACCCACAAAAGGATTTTTAGAAGTAGTATTGCCCCTACCCCTGGGTCATCTCTGCAAGCATCCCCTTCAACCTGAAGCATCTCCTGGTGGAATTGTCCAGCTGATGCAATAAAGGTTACACATCAGGAACAAGACTTGTCATTATGTCTTTGTTAGCTGGGGTTGGCACTGGCTGTGGCCACCATGAATGGCCTGAGGATTGGGCAGGAAGGAGGCTCCTGGGCTGGAAGCAATGAACTGGTTGCACTGGAGAGCTGATGCACAGGCCTGTGCATGTGGGGAGATGCCCAGTGCACCTGGGGACAGCAGGACAGGAGAATGGGGGAGAGTAGAGCTGGGCAATACCTGTAATGGTGATGCTGAGCAGATTTGGGGCTGAGTCTGACTGAGGTGGCAGAGTCACCATCCCTGGATGTGTTTAAAAAAAAAGACTGAATATGGCACTCAGTGCCATGGTCTAGTTGAGGTATTAGGGTATTGGTTGGACTCAATGATCTTGAAGGTCTCTTCCAACCAAGTGATTCTGTGATTCCTCCATGGCCATGCAGTTCCCAGTCTCCAGGCTGTGGCTACAAGGACAGAATGCCCTGTCCCCACTGCTTTTAATGGTGTGCTCTCTGTACCTAGCCCTTGAAGAAGGGAGAAGCTGTGGTGATTTCTGTGCAGGTGTGATCTGGGAAGAATTGTGGAGTACAACACTGGCATGTGGTTACTGGAAGGAGATGATCTTTAAGCAGATCAGGGGCAATTGTGCCTAGGTAGGGCAGTGGGTAGACTCAGACCCCACACAACATCCCTCAGCACCAGCCTGTCCACTGCAGCAGTCAGCCAGCACTGTCTTGTGTCCCTGGGCACGTACCCAGCAGCTCAGTCATTAGCAGACAGGAACTGAATTCATTTAAAGGTCTGTCCTTTAGGTAAAAGAGATCAATAAAAGAGAAGGGGTAAAGGCATAAAAGCAAGACCTCAGAAAGGAAGGCTGTAACTCTGCTCTAGGAGATGTGGAGTAGAAAAGCACAGAGAGTGCATTAAATAAGCACTGCTCATTTTCTCCTATAATATCACATAACTGCCTCCAGAATGATAAATGGCTTTTATCTACCCTGTATTAGAGATAAGGTTTTCTTTAAAATTACCATAGTTATTGGAATCTTTTTTGCCAAAGATGTATTTGCTGTAGCCTGAAGTGTTCCTGACACTACCTGGCAATCCCATGCAAGAGATTAGCTGAGGGTTTATTAAACTCCCTTACTAACCAAAGAACCAGGATGGACCTCTACTCCACTTCTGTAATTTGCATATCACCATTTTTACTTCAGGGAAATAAGTGATGGAAGATACGCATCTGTTTTGAATTTTAACACCTGAGAGAGGTCATGTAATTTATTTTTTAACCTCTGTCCATTGGTTTCTTAAACAAATTATAATAAGCTACTAGGCTGCTTACTCTAAGACTAGTTAGGAGGAAAAACCTGTACAGTGCTAGAGCCCATATTTTTATGCTTTATTAATCAGGACTTGCAGCTGGACTTTTGCCACCCTATTATTTGAAAAATGGGAGTTGAGCCATTCTGCGGAGCAGTGAGCGTGGCCATTCCAACATGCCAGGTATTAGTTTAGGAAACCCTGGCAGGCTCTTGCATTTTGATGAATCTCCTCACGGCTCTGCATCGTTAAACAACTCCAGTACTTAATGTATGAGGGTTGTAGCAAGGCTGGCTGTCACAAAGAAGGCATTTCTTACTCATTTTTCAGAGGTTGTGGATCTCTTGGATTGTGCATTACCTGGGATGGCAGTAGGTAGCTCAGCTCAGAGAAAAGTGCTTTGCCCAACATCTTGGACATGGAGAATTTAACATATCTGCATCAGGTCATCTTGATTTTGATGAAGAGCTGAGGACACGTTGGGCACCCACAGCGCCCTGCTCTGGGTGTCTGCAAAGCCCTGGTCCAGCTGGGATGTGCAGGAGCACAAGCAGGAACTACTTTTATAGAATCATAGAATATCTCAAGCTGGAAGGGACCCAATAAGGATCATCAAGACCAACTTGCAGCTCCTCACAGGACCTAAACCTAAACCAGGTTTAGTACTAAGAGAGTCATGCAGAGATTCCCTGAACATGGTGCCATGACCACTTCCCTGGAAAGCCTGTTCCACTGACTCACCACCTTCTGGGTTAAGAACTTCTGCTTCATACCCCATCTGAACTTCCCCTGAGACAGTTTCATTCCATTTTTTCATGTCCTGTCACTGGTCACAAGAGGAGATCAGCATCTCCCCCTCCACCACCTCCCTTGAGGAAGCTATAGACTTGTAGAAGTCAGAAACCAAAGTTCACATACCAAACGCACAAAAGTGGTGACATCTTGTATTTTAATGCAAAGTTTAATGTCAATATTCATCCAAAGATAAGAAAAAATCCAACCTGCTATATATATATTCTTAGCTCCCCAATTCCTTAGCTCTTTGCAGAATGTCAAAGGCTCCCATGGGCACTGCAGACAATCCACATTCCAGCCTGCAGAGCCCCAGCACAGCTGCATTCCTGGGCACCTGCTTGGGCCACCACCTCTGCCAGCATCAGTGCAGATCCAGGGTCTGGCCTTCTTATGCCAGAGAGAGGTGGTGAGGCACAGCACTGGAAAAGGCCCCAGGAAATGTTCAACTAAACCCCAAAACAAACAAAAAAGACCAGGTTGCATTTTCATCTCTTACCTATAACTCACTAGATCAAAAACCACTAGCTGCAGCCATTGCATGAGTAATTTCAATCAAGCTGTTCTTTGAGCAGATGAACTAGGGAAGCCCTGTCTTCTGTGGCTGAAGGCTCTTGTGGGTGAGGAAGGGGAGCTCTGGCAGCAGCTTATCCAGCAGCTGAGTGTCTCTGTCCCACTGTCTCCTGTGTCAGTAGCGTTGAAGTCACTTTCTGCAGCCAGACTAGCTCAAAAAACCTAAGTCAGGGCACTCAGAAGCTGCTCAAAGAAATAGAAGTTTAGTTTGGTGGTGATTTCTGTCTCAGCCAAATTAAGCTGAAATTTGCCAGTGGGTTCAAGAACATACTGTTCTTGCCTAAAATTTGTTCCATAGGAAACAAGGCCAAAGTAAAATAGGTATAAATCAAAGATGATCACTTTAAAGAGAAGTAACACTTGACATTTTCTTAAAAAGACACCTCACCACAAGCACTCTCCTGCCCAGGGGCTGGCCCTGCTCAGCCAGCACAGCTTCCCAGGGCAGCCCAGAGGGATGCCCTCCTTGCTGGCATGCTCAAGCACAGGGCAGCCTGGAAAAGCCTTGCTCTTAGCTCCCCCAGACAAATCTTTACGGAAACCTCTGTCCTCTGGGACAATGTACCCACTGGCAAATATATTGCTATACAAAACTGCTCCATGTATCTTCTCCTAGTGCCAGCTCTTTTGACAACATATAAATATAAAAGCCAGCTCATTTTGTTAGCAGTCACTGTGTGCATATTTAGCAACTTTAGCTAGTGACGCCAAAATCCTCTTCAATAACGCTACGGGGCCAGATGGCTTGCAATCACACATCATAAATTCCTTTCTGCTATTTCCATCTTGTATTTACCCAGCTCAGTGTGTAACAGCTACTGGCGTTGAAGGCTTCCTTTTTCAGAAACACCTGTGGTTTTGATAAGTCTTTGTAGGTATGAAAAAGCTTGAAGTCCTTCAGCTCCAGTTCTCGGAGCAGACTGTACCAGTACCGCACCACGGTGCTGTCATTGCCACTGACCTCAAACCCAGGCCAGTGGATGTGCACCTCAAAGACCAGCTGTCCAATCTGCTCAACAACATCTTCCAGGATCAGGTTTTCCAAAATTTTCCACTCGGCGCTCTCCACGTCTGCCTTGAGGACATCGATCTGCAACAAAAGCACCATTACTATGTGAAAATGAGAAACTTTGCAGTAACAGTAACATCTGAGGCCAGGGTTGAGCATTTTTCAATACACATGGTTATTCATTTTGTATTTAAAAAAAATAAATCAAAAAGTCTCAGAGGGCTAACACAGGCAGTACACAGTGCTTCACGCTTGACTGTTCACAGCCCTTTCCCTCCCACCTCCAACTCATGGTCAAAATGCTGTGTACTCCAAGCTCCTCCTATAACCAAGGCATCTTACTGGTTCCTTCACAATCCTTGGGTGGCATCACAGCTATGAAAGAAGACACAAAACCAAATGACAGACCCAAACCCACTAACAGTACCTGCACCACAGTTGGGTGCTCGTGAGCCATATGCTACATGCATCACACAAGTGCAAGAGGAGGCCAAAGCAAAAAAATGAACAATGTGAGCAGCTCAGGTGATCTGCTGCCCTTGGCCAAGTTGCTGGCTGAAGCTTTCACAGGCATCACTACAGATGCTGAGAGAGGAGGACCAAAACAAAGGATAACTGTGCAAAGACTCTTCAGGATTTTAAGGGCAACTCCTCCAAAGAAAAAACCATAGAGCAAAAGAAGATGTGAAGGTGTTTGAAGGGAGTAACAGATCTACAGAAAAGTGCTGTGTTCTAGTTTTAGACCATTATTTAATTTTGTAGTGAGATACTTTGCAATCCAACTTCTCACAGCCCAACACAACAGTGGGTTGACTTTGTTTAGAGATTAGCTGGGGGAGGTGAGCTGATGCTTTAACATAAAAAGAATGTTTCATCACCATTTCACACCTGGTAGAAAACAATGACCACAGTGCAGCAGCGGTCACAAGCTGCAGAGCTCAGCTTGTTTTCCAGAGCCCAGCAGGAGAAAGTCCTACACCATGAGAGTAGGGCTTGCTTCTGCCCATCTGCTCACACTCAAGATGGGCTTGAAGTGAAAAACAGAAGACTTTATTTAGTAAAGAATTCCTAAAAAAAAAACCCCAAAGAAAACCCCCCAAAAACCCAAAAATCAAACCATGCAAAAAACAAAACAAAAAAAAAAAAAATAACCAAAAAAACCAAAAACCCAACAAAACCCCTAGATTCTCTCTGGCAGTCCACTTTAACCATTTATTTGTGGCAGTATCAAAAAAGGAACCTGTGCAGGCATAGGAGAGAAATGTGGGCAGGTAATGGAAAAGCACATCCAAGGCAACTGTTCTCCTAAGCTGCCCCATCCCAGGGCACCTGGCTGGTGTCATGCCATGCTCCATCTGTGGGGGTCACAAACCTCTCTGCCCTGGGCACAGGGCAGGGCTTGTGCTGTGAGCACATCTCCAGTACAACCAGAGCTGTGCTTTGCATGGGCCACGGCCAAGAAACCACAGGTCTGTGGCAAGAGGTGGCCAGATCTACCTTCCCCTGCTCCATGGATGGCTGACTGGAGGTGCTGGGGGCTGAGGTGCAGAGCTCACAGCCACGTCAGCCCTTCTCGGGGCTGTGCCCCAGCACTATGGATGGACATGGCATGGCAGGAATCTGTAGGTGCTGGACACTTGCCCATTCTGGTCTCCATCTGTAAAACAAGGGCATTAATCGCTGTGTGAGAGTGCAGGGGCTGAGCATGTGAAGGGCTGCGAGATTTGGGTGGAACAAGCTGTAAAACAGCTGGAAACAAAACACCACATTTTCAGAGCAGGACTTGAATGAGGTCCATGGTCTCAGAGCAAATCATAATAAGCCAAGGCACCGCTTGTGTGCTCATTAAGGAGGCATTGTGCCTCCTTTACACTGTAGGAGGCAGGGGGCCAGTGGAAAATGACCGAGGGATTGTGGAATTAAAGCCCACATTGTGGTATGTCCACATGGGGAGCGGAAAGGAAGGTTGCACGGACAACCTTAGCTCTGGTATTTCCTAGCTTGCCTCTCTAACAAAGAGCCTGTCAGTCTGTCCATCCGCGGGTCAGCGAAACAGTTGAACACAGCGCTCCTTTGGGTTCAGGGGGAGGCTGAATGTAAATGATGCAGCTCATGACATTTCAGCTGAGAACTACATCATGGGTGAGCTCACTTGTTTTCCTTCATACATTTAAATTGGTTATTTATTTTGCAAATACCAACTCATATCTCTACCTGTAATGCAGTTTTGCAGGCAGTCGGTTCCACACGGGTGCAATTGCCACAGGACCACAGCTGCACTGAAGAAACCACAGATTTTTATCTCTGAGAGACTTATGAGACTTTGAAAGTGGAAAAATTATTCAAACCCTTTTTTTATTCTTGGGGAAGGGGGTGGATGGATAGGGGAAGAAATATTTCTAGGCATTTGGTTTTGTTTTCCCATGATCTTACTTTTATGGCATCAGTAGGACATCTTTTTCCCATGGTAATGTTTCCAGTCCTTCAGGTTTGTTTGTTTTTCTCTTGTGACATTAACTGCTGCTCTGGCTGCTCAGCAGGCACTCTGCATGCTCTGTGCTGTATTTGCAAAATTGATCTGAAAAGTGGCTGCTAACCAGTGCTTTAGTAGGAGAAAATGAGTTACCACAATAACAGCTTGAACACATAATGAAATGACCTGGAAAGAAACACAAGTCTAGTGGAGATGTGCTGCATACACAAACCAGAGGCTGTTTGTTGCTCTTAGTGCCCTGCACTGCTCAGAAACCTGGAGGGAGGAATGTACCTGTCTCAACCCACCAACTTTTGTGACTGCCTATCAGGCAGTCCGTCTCTGCCCAGAGTCTCCACTGCATGCCATGGACACTGTAAAATGAATGGCAGAACAGCTCTGTTTTGGAGTATCTGAGCAAATTACAAGCACCCTGCTAACACCAAATGCAAGTTTTGTGATGATTAGACAGCTCAGGAGACATTTACCATCGGTGATAAGCAGCACACTGCCAATAAGAAATGCACTACCACCTTCCAGTTGCCTTGATCCAAAGTGATCAGTGGCAGTGAAAGGATTAGTGGACAAATCTATAAATTCAGAGCTCTAATTCACCCAGGAGCTGGAGTCTGGTGCTGTGAATAAATCCTGGAGGGCAAAGACCTACACTGCCTGAAGGTAAAGTTATGGCAGTGAGTTTCAAGCACTCACAAAGGCTGGTTCCTCTCACCTTCCAAAAATCCTTTTATCCTCCATGAATTAACTAGGTTAGTAAAAGTAATAAAAAAGTAAAAAAGAATGTGGATTTTTGAATGTTTTCTCAGTTTAGCTCCCTTGAAAAAGCACTGCAGCATTGTATCACTTACACTTGGGAAAAAAAGAAAGCGGGGGGGACCATGCTCATGCATATAAAACAGCTGAAAAAATTGTGTTTTACTCAGTGAAGGTCAACACATACTGTATGAAGGCTCATTTCTTCTTTTTAGGGTAATGACTTGTTACAAGTGTGCATCATTTCCTAAAGCAGAGATCTGAGCTTTGTTCACCTCGATCGCTTTTGAAATACCAGGGTTAACGGGGATTTCAGGCTCGGTGCTGCCCCGTGGGCATCATTTAAAGCTCCCCATGGAGAAGAGTCAATTGAGAATGAGTAGCTGGAGGAAGCAATTTAGCTGTATTACTTCCAGCATGAGCTCAGCATGTGGAAGTGGAAGCCAGGAAAGGCAAAACCAGCAAATGCAGGTCAGGTACAGAGGATGCCTCCAGTTCTGCAGGAGCAGGTCTGCAGTGTAAGCCGGGGAGGAGGGAGAGGAGAGCTGGCTACAGCTTTCAGGCACAGGGACAGAGCTCAGAACCACCCCAGCCTCCTGAACTGTGGGGTGCTTTTAGAGTTTGAGAGGAAAATATTCCTCTGTTCTGGCTCCGTGTGATACCAGGTTACCATTTTGACATCAGCTGTACAGCAAGAAATGGTCTGCTGGCTCGTGCATCAATTTTTCCCCTCTCTACCTAAGTACAATTCTCTATCCTCAGAAAACAAACAAAACTCTAGAAAAGGTTGTTTAATTTACATTTTGATAGCACACCTTTGCAGGCAACAACAGATTCTTGAGTGTGTTTTGTTTAACTGTATCTTCCCTCTTATGCTTTTCCCATATGCAGATTTTCAGCATGATACTTTCCTCATTTTCTTTCCTCTCAAAATGCATCCACAGCCCGTCCTCACCAGCAGGGGATGGCTTGGATGTAAAGCTCCTTTCATTCCCTTTTATTCTGAGTGAAGGCTGTAATTGATGGCAGCCAGGATGCCACATAGACTAATAGCAAATTATGCTCCCAGCAGCTTGGGACTGTCTCTTCCCATGCTCCCTGAGAGCGGTGGGAAGGGTGAACATCCTGCCTCTCTCTCTCTCTGAGCATCTGCTGAGGAGACCAGGACTGCTGGGGGCCTGGCCAGAGCAACACAGATACTGAAAGCAGGAGAAAAGTCAATTACCACTGATCAGTGATGTATGGCTCCAAACGGCAGCTCTTCTCTTTCAAGCTACTTCCCTTCCTTCCTGGTCACATTTCCACCTCTCTGTGGTGGTCTGTACAGCCTGTTTCAAACTGGCTCTGGGACAATTGTGTCATTTGAGATTATTCACTCCCAGTGTGTGACAGATAGGGCACATCTTCAAGAATCTGCTTAAGGCATCAAAGTCACAAAGCTGATTTGTGCAGTTGGGTACTTACAGGGTCTTTGCTCTTTTTTTACACTGAAGGACAACTGAGTGGAAGTTACTCATACAATATACACATCACTGAAACAGAAAACCTGCAGTGAGTGCAGGCAAGCTTTGTTCCTCTGCTCTCACCACTTATTCTCCACAGCCTTGCAAGTGACAGTCTCCCAGTTCTGGTGATGTACTTCCATGAACCCACATCCAGGGCAGGATATAAAGTAATACTATGTTTACCACTTAAATCAGAGAAGATGTTTCAAAATCATATTTCAAAAACCTTATTTAACTCTCTCACAGCCTACTATCCACACAGCAACAGCTTGCCAGATGCAGTAATGGCCCCAAACAAATGCACCCATCCAGAAAGCCCAGCCAGCACTTGCAGGTGGCATCAATCTCAGCTGCATGCTCAGAAGCACTACGAGCATTTTGGGAAAGTTCCTAGGAAAGATCCATACTGCCACCCCAGGTGCCTCCTTCCCACAGCCTCAGAGCCCAGGTCTGGGGAAAATCTGGTACTTTAATTCCCCAGCTCTTCCCTTGGACTCTGATGCCAAGACATTTCCCATATACTCTCTCCATCTGGAAGCAATTTCTCTCGGAGGATCCATTATAGAATAAAATGACCCCCCTCCAGTCCAGTTAACTGGACCAGTGAAGCAATGCCTCTTACTCCAGTGGACAGGCAGAGAAGAAGAGGCCTTTTAGCTGGCAGAAGGCTCCTTTCAATGTCACTTCACCAATGGACAACATTATCTTTGGACAAACAACCCCCTGCTGATTTACAAGATCAGCATGGCCTGAAATCCTTTCTCCCTGGCTGCATTTGGTCAGGAGGTCACAGGTTTTCACCTGTAGCCTTCTGTCACCACAAACATCATTCTTTGTCATGGGACCAGTTCCTGGCATCTTTCCTATTTTATGCTGGGCATTGGACTAGTCAGAGACAGCAGGTCACTTGTTAATCATCTTCTGGTCATACAATAATACAGGTCCCCAAGCCTGAATTGATTTTCAGATAGGTTTGATGGGTTCAGCTAGCTCTACACTATAATGACCTTAAAGCCAAACATCTTGTCTAGCTTGCTACCCAGCAAGACCAAGGTTCCTGTAGAGTGACCCAGAGAACTGGTTCTACAAACCCTCTGCATGGAGCAGACACACACTGCACATGGACATAGCTGAGGGAGAAGACCTTCCCCTTACAAGAAAAACTGAGCATCAAAGATCTTTGTTCCCCATTTCTTTAAACTGAGAATAGTCTCAGAGCAGGCAACAGGAACCTCACCTCATCGAAGTGATGCTTCTTCAGAGGAAATGGTGAAAAGTCACAGTGAGGACATAAGCCCTCAAACAGTGACCTCCTCATCTGCTCTGAGTGGCAGAAGCTCACAAGTGTGCGCCTCTGCTCAGAAACACTGTGTCCCAGCTCCTATTTGCACACTGTTACCCTTTCCAGTTTCCATGGCTCTCCTGTTGTACACTAAAAGGTGAAAACAACCCAGACCCCTCACCCAGTCCTTCAATCCAATGTCTACATTGCCCAAAAAGGATAAATCCCACCAGGGATCTGCAGAAACCCTGAGTTTAAGTTATTAACAGCCTGATAAGCTGCAAAAGCTCTGCTTGCCGATGCCCATGCTGCAGAGACATTTTAAATACTGCATGCACTCGTCCAGCAGCAGCCTGGCGGAGCACACGGGTTGCTTTGCAAAACGCACATCCAGCCATCCAATCCTGCAGGAGATGTCCTGCTGCCCACTCCCCCCACAAAGGGGGGAAAGCCCTTTCCTTTCTGTTCTTTTGATCTCCTCTGCCAGACGCTGCTGGATGCCTGTGGGAACGGATATTTACTCAAAAGAATAAGTGGTGTATGCTAGACCCTCGAGCCTCTTCATCAGAGGGGAACAAACATTTGCAGTCTGTTTGTGCTGCCCCAGCACCATGCACGGATGGTGGGACACAGCTCCATGCTTGCATAAAGCCACACTGTCCTGGTCTTGCTAAAAGTGAAAGCCAGCAGCAACAGGACAAGCACACTGCAGCAGGACAATGGGGGCTGTCAGCGGAGGAGGTTTGTGATAGAAGGCAAATGATGAAGCAAAAATTGATTCCAAAGCCCTGAGGAGCAAGACCTGCAAGTGTGTGTAGGGAGTGCAAGGGACAGAGGGCTTAGGCTACCATAAAATAGTTGCTCAGAGTAAGCAGCGTTTTTGGCTGCAAGACCTTTTATGGTTTATTAACACAGCGCCCATGGGGGCCTTCAAAATGTAAGTAATTGAAGAAAGGAATCAGAGTCCCATCTTCAAAAAATGTCTACCACACCTCAAAGAACATCTCTTGCAGGATGAGAATCTGCAGCCCTGGTATATCCAAGTAGTTCCAGTTAAATCTGGTGTGGGAATTGGTTCCCATCTGCACTTTCCAGAGCAATAAAGTCGTTTGAAATTACACCCTTCCATAGGGATCTATTTGTTTCATTCCATTTTTGGTCCAAGGTTCCAACCTGCCTCCCTTCTGCCTCTCTGTCTGTCCACTCTGCTATTTGCTTGTAACCATGACAGGAAGAAAGCTGCATGTACATTCCTGAAAATGTGAATAAAAACTATCACAAAATGCTTCCACAACTCAGATTTCATCTGGGACAGGCATTCAAGAGGGGCAGGAAGAGCTGCTAAGCCTTTGACCTCTGGACTTCAAATTTTTGAGAATGGAACCTTAAACTGCTGTCAGATCAAAAGAGACCAGAAAGGATCCAGGCACTAAGGTGAAAGTATTTAAGCAAGATATGGCTGATTCCAATGGCTAGAATTGTAAACCATGACAGGAGGAGGGGAGAAAAACAAAAGTACATTTTTTTTAGAAAGTTCCTAGAGGTTCTGGATAGGACATTTATCTGAAGTGTTTGTTAATGTCAACACCAGTGGAAAATTGTGAGGA
The DNA here is from genome assembly GCF_001522545.3 of Parus major. Lineage (NCBI taxonomy): Eukaryota > Metazoa > Chordata > Aves > Passeriformes > Paridae > Parus > Parus major. The sequence goes on along the minus strand of NC_031770.1, from coordinate 68,059,616 downwards.
AGATGGGTAGCAGAGAAAAACCAGGATGGTCATAGAAAGGGGTTGCTCTCAATTCTCATTAAACCCATCATGGACCACCACCTTGATCAGACAGTCAGTACCTTGGCCAAACTGAGACCGTAAGATTTACATTACTGTGTTTAGGCCAGGGTCGATGGCTTAAGGAGGAGCTGGGGAGCGTGTCATACAGGTCTGAGCTCAGCAGGTGAAGTAGGGGAGGCTCCCCAGGCTCCTGCCCAGCTCCAGGTTTTACAGGAGGAGGAAACCAGGACTGACCAGTTTCCTGCAGCAGCAGCGCAGCAATGCTGACTCCACAGTGCCTGCAGCAAGTGCCATGCTCCTCTGAATGAAAGCTTTAGATATTGAAAAACTCAAATAGGATGGTGGAATTGAACACAGCTTGCACAGCCCTCTAGCAAAGCTGGGGGAAAGCAGATTTTTATCACCTGATTTTTTTCAGAAAGGTGTTAACAACCACAACAAAGACAACAACAACAAAAAAAAAAGAAAATAAAACCCTAAAAAGAATTGTCATTCCCTTCTAATTTTTAGCAGACAATAATATGCTTTGAAAGTGCCTTTATTTCTTTTTTTTGAAAGATGACCTGAGTAAGTTCTGCTTCAACAGTGCAATATTTCAAAACTTTCATTACAATTCAGGCATCGCACTAGGCCTTTTCCTAGGGGAAGAATAGGCTATGGATTGCACCATATTCAGCCAATAGTATCATTAAAAAGATCTTTCCTCCATGCATGACAATTGCATACTAAACAGCACCTTCAGGTCACTCTCTAGAAATACCAATATTCTTAACAATGTCTTGAGAAGTGCTCCTGGTGGAGAGAATTTAAATGAGGCAGAAGAGATGTAAGGGACCAAGAGAAAACCCTGTAAAGGGAAGTGCATGTGGCACTTTGTGCACACAACACTGAGAGCAAGAGGTGGTGTGCAGTAGATCACTATCCAAAGATCTTTGCTTCCAGAAATGAGGTTGTCAAAACCATTTTTAGCTGCAGCCAAACTCTTCAATCTACTTACAATTAAAATATTTTAGGCAGCAGCAGCCGCAGGTGACTAAGCAAATACAGACCTATCACCACTTTGATTTCATTATCCCTGAAAATGAAAAAAATACATACATGCAGGAAAGAAACACTGTGTGCCATGAGCTTGTAGATTACTCAGGGGCAACTATTACAAGGCTACAGAAGGCAGCATCTCTAACTGCAGCTGGAAACATCTGCACCAGCTTGACTGCCTCTTTTCAGCAAGGGGAGTAAGATTTACCATCTCTCTGAGAGGCTCCCAAAGAAAAGGTTCCCATGTGGCACCAGTTAATGCTCAAACTGCAGCAGTATCTGCCCTCAAATGAGACCAATGGCACCATAACAGTTTAGCTTGAGTCTATAAGGACCTCAACAGCTATCTCAAATGTAGAACTTTAAGTTAATGGAGGTGAGGTTCATGCTCCTCCATCCTGTGGCAGGTCATTTATTTAGACTATGAGTTCTAAATGCTATGGTATTGTATCTGCCTCGTGTAAAAGGGTGCAGTACTAAAACGGGACTTTGCTGTGCAGAGTTACTCCTTCTGCAAATAGGTTATGACCAGCCATTTACACTTTGAAAAAAATCGGTGTTCTGGGACAAAACTCTTTCTACTGTGCCATTCAGAAGCTGATATAACAGGGAGACAGTCTGATGAGTCACAAAAAAGCAAACAAGACGATAAGCAGTAACAGTGCAGACATTTCCAGGGAAGGACACTCAGGACATTTCCAGGAAGAAGGCAGTCACAGGCTGAGCCTTAGCAGAGACACCATTGGCACTTCTGAATAGTACTGATTACTGATGCTCCAGCTGCAGGAGGGGCAGCACAACACAAACAAGATGTTACAGGAAATACAGGATCTCTCATGTTGGAGAAATCTTAGAAAGGCCAGCATGATAACCCTACAAAAGCAAAGGCTGTTCTTCACTGCTATATGTGGATGGTAAATAACAGCTGCAGAAAAAGGGCCACTCAAGCTTAAAGACCATTGATTGCACAAGAAAAATTGGATGTGAAAATAATGTGAAGATCAGATGAAGGGTGGGTTTTTTCCTTCTAAAACTGAGATTTTGGAAAAGCCCCAAATAAGCATAAAAAGCAAAGAAAAAATTTAGCCCTTTCAAGAATTCAGAATTCCAAACATTTACTTCAGGATTTGAGGCGCAACAATCCAAAAGACCTGGTCTCATCTGTTCTTTCTGACACTAAGCCACATGTAGCAGATCTGAACTTGTGCCTCCTGCTCCAGCAAGGTGAGGGGGGCTGTTCCTTGGCTGCAGCAGCAGCAGAGACAAGGACACCTGTCTCTGTAAGAGCTCCTGGGATTCTGAGCTCCTGGCTCCTCATCTTGAGCTCAGGATTACACATCAGGACCAGTCTGCAGGTGCTGGTACTGAGGCCCTGCTGTGAGTTAAGATGAGCTGCATGTGCAAACACTCCTGGCACCCACACACCGAACTAGGGCACAGCAGCCCCTCAGTGAATGCAACTCACACTAAACAGCCCCCAGGCTCCCTGGGCAAAGTCCAGCCTTGCAAGGGATAACCAAAGTTAAATGGTTTTTTCTAGGCAGAGTCAAGAATTCAAAAGCCTGTTCTGGCCCCTACAGCCCTAAGCTATGCACAGTAAAGAGTAATTACACAGTTTTCATTGCTATAAATCTTGAACATGGACATTTTCCAACCTGAAGAGATTATTTTTTGTTTTTTTAATAAAATCACCATGCATAATTAAGCTGTTACACATTTTCTCTGGACTTTATTTTATATCTATTTGTGTACTACCAACAGAGCTGATTTTAAGCAAAAATGGTAAATCTTTTCTTTAATATTTGTCCTTTCCCATCAGCCTCCGCAAAAATGAAAGTGCAGCATGAAATAAATTCTATAGTATCTACTTGAGGAGAAGAGCAAGTGATAAATTGCTTGCCTAGAAGGAGATGATGTTATTAATCAAAATGACTTCAGGGTATAGTGTTCTGAAGTTGTGTTGATTATTAAATAACAGGTGAAGGCAAGGAGGTTTCTCCTTTTGAAATCCTAAATCGAAGCCTATTCAATTAAAATGAAGCAAAATTACCCAAGTTGTTACAGGAAAAAAAAAATCTACATGAAGAAAGAGTGTAAATTAAAGCCTTCAATTTGAACTCAGGATTGATTTGCATTTATTTTCTTAACAAACAATGACACAGTTTGATCTCTTACACAATTTGTTCGAGATAACTTGAATGGCAGGAGTTGAACACAGCTCTGCTGTCCCCTGAAAGTTACAGCTATGAGCACTTCCTGATTAAATTAAGGTTTTACTCTGCACTCTCAGATTCTCCTTTCCAGATTAATTTGTTTTACAAGAAACAATTTCACCCACTGGTGAGCCATACTGCCAAGGAATGCAAACTCATAGCACACTGAGGCATGACAAGAGACTTGCCTTGCAGAACTCCAGAGGGAGGAAGATTACCACTGAAATAAGAATTTGCATGCCCATTTGGGACAGAATGAACTCTTGCTTTTTTCTGCTGCTCAGGGCCTTTCTGTTGAAGCTTTTTAATTGTGCATCACAGCACAATCTTCAGAATACAGAATACATCTAGTAGCTTGGTTTGAATTTCTGGCTAAGGGTTAGCAGTGCATAGAAGTAGGACAAGAGCCAACAGGCATGAATGGAAATCAGGGACATTCAGACTGGATATAAGGAGAAACATTTTCATGAAGAGAACAGTCCAGCAGGACAACAGCTGACCCAGAGAAGCTGGGCAGTCTCTTCTGGAGAAAACTCAGTGTTTTTCAAGACTGGAGTGGATAAAGCCTTGAACGACCTGGTCTGACTTTACATCTGGCCTTGCTTCAAGCAGAGGACTGAACCAAAGGCCATTCAAGATCGCTTCTGACTTGAATTAATTCATCCAACAACCCTCTAGGAAGGAAGCTCCCCATGCATCTACCACTAATTCATGGGAAACACCAGCCCTGTAGCATCGTCAGCCCCGTAGGTAGTTAAAGAACAGGAAAGTGAAAGCTTTGACGAAGTTGAACTCCACTGCCATAAGAATCATGGGCCCTCGGTGGCTTTCTCTCTTTTTTCCCCACTCTTCATCAAGAGTGCACTACAGAGTGTGCATGTTCAGCAGAAAAGTTGAGGCCATGGGGGGAGGAGAAGAGAAGATGAGCAAGATCAATTTTTACATCTTTATGCTTTCCTGTGGCTGATGAAATATTGCTCTTCTCAGAAGATACACCAGTAAATTTTCACTCTAGATCTGTACATCAGGAAATAAGATTCCCATGACATCCTTCGGAGATTATTCCAGGGCTTAAGAGATTTCATGCCCTAAGAGTTCCCAAAAATACTCTGACTACATGTTTCCTTTGTCAGCCACATCCTAATATAGTACTAGGTAAGTCCCCTGCCTCCAGGCTATTTACAGAGAAACTCCGAGAACTGAGGACTGTTTTGCCACATAGCCAGTTAGAAAGATCAAGTTCTCCTAATCTTTTCTCACATCCCCTCTGGCTCCAAAAAGTGTTTGTGTTTCTTGCCAAAACATCAGGATGGGTTTCCCTGATGTGGATGAGTTCCCAGTACTGCCTGCAGAATAGCAGGTGTGCTCTCATCTGAGTCAGGGTGAAAATGAGCCCATCCAAGTTCTTTGATTCTTTTGCACACAAACGCCACAAACTGCAAGTTTTCTTTTCTACAACAAACTACAACAGCAAGAACTCCAGGAGATCTTGTATGTGCAGTCTTCATCAGCCTGATTTTCTAACCTCAGTGGAAATAGTTTCAGTCGCCTCTAGGGTCTTGGATCAAGTCCCAAATCTTAAGGAATAAAAGCATGGATAAAATGAGGCATTAACTTCAAATGCAGCTGCCTGGAATTCCTGCCTTGAAGGGGGAATGGAACAACATTGAGGGTAAGCAGAAGAGTTTTTTAAATTAAAAATGGGACAAAGAGCATGTTTTAATTTTCTAATTGAAAAAAAGTGCTTCGGAAAATATTCTGTGAAACTGTTTTGAATTAACTTATTTATTTGGTTGAGGGAACATTCCACTCACATTCACCAGAAGAATGATGTCTCTACGCAATAGACAACTTCTCAGGCTGCCTTCCTTCTATGTTAAAGAAAACCTAAACAGAAGAATGTGAGGACAGTCAGCCCATTCAGGTATTTCATAAGTATAAAACACCAGAAAGTCTCAGAGTGTGTAACACCTTTATCCCCACTGGGAGAGAGTCAGCTCCTGACTTCTCTAAGCCAAAGCTTTGCTCTGGGGAGCTCCCCAGACGCTATCAAAGCAACTATCTTTAGACATTGTTAATAATGCACCGAAACACTTAACTAAATCCCATGCCATACATACACAGCTAGAGGAAAGCCTGCTTGCCTGTGTTATGTGTGCATTATGTTCCTTGGCTGCCATCCAGCCTGCTGTTTTCAGAAACTTACACACTCAGAATTCACCCATATATCCTTCTCATCCACAGAAGGTGTTACAACCACTCTGTTCTACCATGATAACCTGACACTGACCTCAGCAGGTCTGGTATATCACAAGACTTGCACACTTTTTCTGGATTGGGTCATTAATTTTTTGCTGTGTGACTAATTCTTCTAAAATCAAAACAGTGCAAGGCACACATCAAAGAAAAGCCTTCTCTCTGTCTCCCCAGATGTTTCACTAATGCACAGCCTAGTACAGTTACAGTATGACTAGGAAAAAGAAGGAAAAAGCTCTTTTTCTCTGCTCTTATCTTCAAAATGTTCCAATCAGTAGGGCTGTACCAAAAGAAAACATTTTTTAAAAGTAAAAAGTGAATCAAAAAGGACATCTTGCATTTTTAAATAACAAGCCAAACAAACATTGCACTGCTTGCTTTGTAAATCCTACAGAAGAGCTCCTCCCTTAGCCCAGGCTGCCTATTTCTTAAAAAACAAAGATACACAGAGCTAGCTGCAGGCAATGAAGAATATTAGCATTTGAATTCATGTTTGTATATCCTCTGAAGGAAAAACTCGCTTAAAAGCAACATAAGAACTTCCTGAAATGTATTATGGCAACATTTGAGATTTGAAGATGCTTGATGTCTTTATAGTTCCTTAAAAACAAAGCGGGAAATGCTTAAAAAACACCCCACAGATTGCTGCCAATTTCAAAACAGGATGTTTTTGTTTTTGAGGACTGTAATTAGGAACAGTGACCTTGAAAATGTAAACAAACCATCCATTACCTCTTCTCTTCTAATTACTGTTGCAAATATTGTTTTCTCTTTATAAACTTGTCTTTGTGAGTGGCTCAGTTTCCATACTCAGGCAAAGACCAGAACTTCCACAGGACTAAATGTGCTAGCATCCAGTGTCACCAGATAGTTCAAGGGAAAAGGAGTGAGGAGGAGAAAGAAAGTACTTGGTATAGGGCTAGGCATTTAAAATCATTGTGGCTGTTATCAGCACACAGAGAAAGCAAGACAGAAAAGGCACCCCTACAAGAATTGCATTAGAAGTACTGCTGAAGAAAAAACCTTGGAAAAAGAAAAAACTTGGAAAGTGCATGGTCTCCTCAGGCAGCAAGAAGGGAGATCTGGAGCTCTCCCAACACCTAATCCTGCAGTCAGAAACCTGACACCCAAGTCCTTCCCTACCTTCTGATGCCCAAATTCATTCATCACTGTGCCCAGCTTCTTTGTGTTGCTGTGAAGTTTGTGTGCTGCAATGGCTGGGTTGGGATCCCTCCAGTCAATGGAGAGGCGATGGTACCAGAGGTGCCGGCCCTCCTGAATGTGAGCTGACTTGATGCTGGGGTCGAAGCGATGCACCTCACATCCACTGTTGGCCATGCTGAGCTCAAACTGGTTGTCATCATTGCCTAGCCTATGCAAAGAAAGAAAAAAAGGGAAGGAAAAAAAAAAAAAAAAGAAAGAAAAAATAACTATTAATGTGTTATAGTGCATCTAAATAATGCAGAAAAAAGAACTGTTAGTGAGTAGGATGTTCTGAGGATGAACTGACTTAACTTGAAGAAAATTTAAGCTCAATGCAATATTAGAACAAATGGCTCCTTTCTAGGCAAGAACTAGAAAGAACTAACCACTTTTAGCCAGGCTGATAACTTTTCCAAAGAGCTTTTCCTTAATTCAGAAGATGAAAAACTTCGTACAGAAGTAAATCAAACATTGGAATATCCGTGCTATCATTATTCATACTTTATGTTCATATACATTTCCCTATTTTCAATTTGCTTTTTTCTTGACAAGTTTACAATACTTTCCTTAGTCCCAGCTGCACAAACTTCCAAAAACTAAGCAATAAGCAGAAGAGAAAATACATTTAAAATTTATGCAATACCACTTTGTAAAAATCTGGCATGTTTCACAGCACATCTGTCCCCTGTTACAAGCATGACCCACAGTGACCAGTACGGACAAGACACAAGAACCAAATGCCTCTCTTTCTCTGTGGGCAGGAAGACACAGATTTTAAAAAGCATATTTAAAAATAAGCACTTTACAATAGCATCAGAGTTGTTACATAAACTTGAGAGAAAGATTGCTGCTAATTTGGTGAAGATCCCAAAGAAGAAGAAAAATTAATAGCCTCATTGTACATTGTCTCAGTCCCTGCCTCTGCGAGAAGATGTGTTTTAAAGGGCTATACCTTATTCCCACCTCCTACAGCCCAGTAGTTCACACAGGGTGCACTAAAACTAAAAAAATCTGGTATTTACCATTGCAGTCACACATCTGAACCACAGGCCTTCCCTATTCCATAAAACAGGATGTTCTCTTCATTCCTACTCCTCCAAGCTTGTTCCAAATGTGATTCAAATCATGTATTAAACATTAAACTTAAACAAAATTAAGCTGTTTGATATACACACACGTAGGGCTGAGAAGAAAATTAAGATCTTTTTAAATCAGTCGTACTGTAAATTGTACAACTGAGATTATTCACTCCATACTAACAGCACAGCATTTATCTGTTGTGCACAGACCATGACAGGGCAGCACTCTTAGATGTGCTGTCAGAGCACCTGCTGCCCTACACCACAGTTATCCTAAGCAATGGTGTGGGCCTGAAATAATTTTGGCTATTTGCATCAATATGTAAAACATGACACATTTTATATCACTTTGTGCACTATGGTACAGCGCTATCCCAGCACTGAATGTCCTACATAAATTTCATACAGGTGAGATAAAAGGGATTCAACTCATGAAACAATGCATGGAAGAGCATTTGCTTTGGGAATTACCAATACAGTATGAGACTTGCTGTAACACTGGCTCAGCACACTGTAACAATACCCTAGAAAGTTGTCTTCTCCTCAACCATCTTCCCTTTCCCTGGGAAAACAGGAGGAGATGGGGTGTGCAAAAATAGCCTAGCCTGCTTTTAAGTACAACCCTAATTCACAGGATTCCAACCCATACAGCTGTGTGGGAGGAAAAGAGAGGAGTTTTAATACATTCAACACACATTAGGAAAAAAGTTCAGAAGTTAACCAAGTGAATCAACATGTTTGTTTGCATGTGGCTTTCTACAGAAGGGACAGTGATGAACAAAGACCAGTGTAATCCCTTAGGAATGAGAAGCTGGCTAAAAATGAACAGCATGGGAATTGTTGAGGACAGTTACAGCATTAGTGATGAGCCCACCAGCGACCGATGGCCACATGTGTCCGTGACACACTTCTAACCATAGCAGCTGGTACAACCCAGAGGGCCAGATGCTTTTGGTGCAGACAAACCTCAGGCTGCCTCCAAACAGATTGCTGCTCATGTGGACTGCAAAGGGAGCTCCACGGTGGTGGAAAACAGGAAAAAAAAATGCAGATGGGGTAAAGATGGGCATGAGGTATCTTCTGGCACTCTAGTTAACAGCTCAAATGTATGCCTGAAGAGAGATCCAGCCAACAACAAATATATAGGAGAGAAAATAAGGTCCTCTCCAAAGGAACTGGTTTGAAAAATGCCTGGCCCACATGTGATCATGTAAAGGCATAATGCAGCATGAAAAAGATAAAAAAATTAGGTCTCCTAAGAAAGATTCAGTTACTTAAAGAAAGATGTGTTACTTAAAAAGGGATCATGACTTTAAAAGGAAGGTGTGGAGGTCACAGAAGAAGGCCTTTCCTCACCATCAGGAGAGAGCAGCTGCTGCCTCCATCAACAGCAAGATAAAACATGCCGAAAGAGACTGACCTATTTTTCCCGAAAGTGGGGAAGAGGCAGGCGCTGCCAGCAGCACCCCGGCACGGCGGGGCCGCCCCTCGCCGGCTGCGTGCGAGCGCCGGGCGGGCAGGGCTCGCTGGCTCCGCTCCCCGCCGGCAGCGGGGCAGCCACGCTGACCCGGCACACAGCACAGCGGGGAGCCCTCCCTCGGCTCTGCCCTGCTCCCAGGGGTCACGGAGGGTCAGCTGCACAGAGCCTTGCGCTCGGAATAGGCACTGGGCTGCAGCTTGCGCTGGATGCAGCATCACACCGGCCCCTGCATCGCCCCGGGGCGCAGCGAGCGCCGAGTGGCACAAAAGCTGCTTTGTCTGCTCCGGCACAGCTCTAGTGGCCACCTGTAGCTGATCCAGCCTGAAAACTGCAGGTACTCCAGCTCCCACAGCGACCACAGGACAGAGCTATAAACACATGCAAGTTAAGATCCAGCTTTCTCTTTCTCTGTCCCCCTCCCGCCCTTCTCTTTTAAAGGAAGATAACTGAGCTCAGCAGCTCAGGAAAAGACGGAGGACCCCCTGCCTGAATCCTAAAGCTCCTACATACACTTTAGGATGCACCTGAAATGGCATTTATGCTGTATTGCAGCAAGACTCTTTAAACCTCTGCTGCTAAGTTTCTGAAATCCTGTTCATTTATGTTATCCCAGCTTGAGTGCCTGCCTGTGGTGTTTGTAACTGATTTAGCTTAATCTAAGCAGATTTAGAACTAATAACTGGAGCTCACTAATGCATATTGCAATTATGTATCACACTGGGAAATCCTGTCCCCCAGGCAAAAATATTGCTGCCTCCCAGTAGTGGAAGCAACTAATACCAATGTAAAGTGATCCCCAGATGTTCCAGACACTGCTCGCTCCCATTCACAAGTAACCTCTTCTATAGCATTCAAGGAGGCAAAGCCTAAGCAGTATGTTTTATTCCAGTTTTAATGATATATGGATTTAATTCACGATTCCCAGTAACACTCCCAATGAACTTTCACATTTGTTCTCCATCCATCCTCTCTGCAGAGAATGCTCTTCATTGGAAGCAGCTGCTCCCCATTTGCTCTTTATGAAACATATGAGATAACAAAAATGTTTAAAGGGGATTTTTGCCTTAGAACAAAATTACTTTTCTGTCTGTCATAAACTAAAGGAAGTGAGTCTGAGAGAAAGAATTATGCAGTAACGAGCTCTAAAAGTTGCAGAAGTAAACTGGTGAATTTAAGACTGCTTCTCCATAACCTTAAGTATTTCCCTTTTATTTTTTAGCTGTTTCATGTGATGTATCCTGGTTGGTTACTTACTGCAGATGTGTATCTGATGATGGGAGAGCCCACATCAGTCTCCATCTCTGCTAAGCCCTAGTGTTCAATCACTGCAGAAAATCTGGCACTCTTGCTCCCTGGACCATACACAGAACAGCACCACATAAAGCACTGGTGTACACACACTAGCACAGTTCTGTTCAAAACCATGAGCAAAATATCTTAGTGCTGGTCAGCTTTGTGCCTAGTCTGCACTTCATAGCACAGATCAAATCAACTCTGCATTGTACCAAGTGGTGAATTGGAAAAAAATACCATTCTCAACCCACATTTGATTCTTAACAACAGGGAAAAAGGACATCAACACAGGAGCTTATGTCTAATATTAATAATCATGCAGCTTGAAGGGCAAGGTCTAGGTTAATTCCACTGAACTTTGAGTACTTTGCCAAGACATCTAAAATCAGCAGCTCCCTTATCCCAGACTTCCACTATAATCAAAGGAAAGCTACACCTGCCTCCAGAATGCTATTTAGCTTAGCTGATTTTCTGCCTGAATGCGCCTGCCTCTCCCTACTGACTACTAGAAGGGCCCTCAGGCAATAACTCAGTACTACAGTCAGACAATGAAGTCTGGAACTGAGCATGGGTAACATCATGTCTCTCCTAACTTTTATAGAAACGTGAAAAGCTGAGAAGGAAAAAATACATGTAAACTTCTATCTTGCATAAATGCCAGGCAAGTACCATTTGAAATACATGGCAATGAACACTCAGAATGTAAGAAGCAACAGGAGTCAAGAGAAATCTTCTGTCTGTATATGTGATTTGTCTCTAAGGGCATGTTCTTGTTCTGCCCCAGAGCACAACAAAACCTGAGAGCACCTCTCTCTCAGAATATCTGGGTCTTTACCACTCAAATAAACTCAATCGAAATGGAAACCCACCCAAATTAACCAAAACCACTCCCTCTGAGTAGAGGGCACCCTGCCTCCCTGCCAGGCTCACTGCCATGTACTAATGTTAGTATTGTTATATATACTAACATATATATATATATATGTTAGTATAACACTACTAATGTAGTGTTACCTGCTATGTACTAATGGCTGAGAAATGCCAGCCCAGCACAGTTCCTTGTTATCCACACTTTGTAAATCCACAGCAGCAAAATTACAGGGATAAACTGCACTGGTTCAAGGGAGACAAAGCCTTTCAACACACCTCTAACCTAAAGCTGCCAGCCCCAGGACAGTAAGTACTGTTTTATTAGGCAGCTCTACGTGGTGATCTGTGTGAAATGAGCTCCAGATCTCAACAACTGTTCTCTTAATGCACCTGTGTGCTGATGGCCTGATGCACTCTGAGGACTGACCTCCCTCATCCTCCTGGGAAACAGAATGTTTTATTAGCAGGGAAACAGGCTGCTTGTGTGGTTTTGCTGCCTGTGAAAACACTTGTTCTGTGAAGAGTGAAAACTTCACTCTCAAGTGCTGTAAACATCATAAACACTGCAAGCAATTCAAAGTAAAGCCACAGATGACTTTATCACTATCACTTTGGCACATGTCACCCCTGAAGTGTTGAGCAAACACACTCTCATATGGAGATGTACTGTTTTGTCCCAGAGGTAGTTAATGGAATTTTGTAAGCAATCCTGCTGAAATCCTTGGCAGTTATGCAAGTCATCTCTGCTCAAGGAAGACGCTGTAGGCGTCTCAGCTTACCTCTTTGATTTCCATCTTCCTCTACATGAACTACCACTCACAACTCAACCATCAAGCAATTTGTTTTCATACCAATATTAGAAAGGCAAAGGAAAATAAAGACCCTCATGGAGAAAGGTATTTTCCCTAAAACTGAAGTTTAAAGAAGCACATCAACACATGATAAACACACCTGAACAAAGTTTATATTTTAGCAGATAACCTTGCTGCAGCCTGTGTGGTATTTCTAGGGCTTTCTGAAGCTACTTGCCATGAAACATTTTATTTTCTTTTAAAGAGAGCACTTACCCAAGTGAATAGAGACGACACTGCTTGTTTCTGATTCGATGGATGAGGCTAAACCTCTCATCAAGACAGATTGACCAAGGCTTTTTTGCGGTTTCAGAGTACCCCTTCAAGCTGTTCAGGTTCATGTGTTCACATGAAATCTGTTGAAATCAAAGGATATTTAATTTTAAGACAGGACTTTTAATTTGTTTTTAATTTGCCCTCTGGGGGAGAAGTAGAAAAGAGAAAAACGTTCATTGGTTTAAATTAAGTCTTATTGGCAGTCTGATACATAGCTACAAAGATTTGATGATATTTTTTTCCCTTGTTTGTCTGTTCCGCATGGTGAAATTTAAGGCTTACATGATTCCCCAGAGAGCAATGCAGTTTGAAAAGCAAATAATTAAGCATTAGTACTATACCCAAATTCTTTTTTTTTCCATGAGGAAAAGATGTTTCAGCAATTACATGTTTGATTTTTTTTTTTTTCTTTTCAGACCTTGGAGTGGATTCTGTATCCTGAATAATGTTAAAATCAAGACTGTAATTACGAAGTTGTAATGTCTCTGCAATGTGCACCTTACCCAGAATGTCCTGGATCTCAGCTCCAGAAGGGACTTAATCATTACCCCAACACATGCCCTCTCCAACAACAAAGGGATTTAGGCAAGTGCTAACTAAACAGAGGAATCATAGCATGTGGGTCTATGCTGAGCTGGCTTGGACATCTGGAGTCTAAAGCCAGGATAAAAACCCTGCAAAAGAAGAGGTAGAGACCCTTCAGGGAGGAACACCCTAAATCAAAGCCCTTATACAGACCAAGAAAGCAAAGACTGAAAATGCACTGGTTTCATCAGAAACCTGGACATGTCAAAAATCACTGAGGGGTGAAGTCAGCTTTGCCAGCAGCTGAGCAGCAGCCCAGAGCAGCCAGACCCACAGTGACCGAGCCAGCAAAGTCATGGCCCTGTGAGTGACACCCTACAGAGGAGCTCTGTCTGTCCATCCTGCAGCTCAGGCCACCACATTCCACTCCACCTTCTTCCTCCAAATCCACTCTGGAAAAGGCAGGCACAGAGCTGGAGAGTGCTGCACCCTTTCCAGAACACAGGAGCTAGAGCGCAGCAGACGATGAAGAGCTGGTACAATTTGTATGGCTCTCACCATAGCAGTGATTAAGAGGCAAGGGGAAGCAGAAGGAAGCACCAAAGCTCTGGCTACTTCTGCCCAGAAAAGTGCTCTGCACCAGCATTAGCATCCACAGTTTGTTCTTGAAGGGCTTCTCAAACCACGCAGCCCAGCCATCAGTCAGGGGTTGCAGGGCACAGGTTGCAATCATGCAGATAAGAAAGCAAAGACTGAGAAGAGCTGCAGGAATCTAGCTGAGCCATCATGATGAAAAGTTGTTCTTTGGGCTCAGTACCAGCTCTAGATGCACGGCTGCTTTCTGCACCGTCAGAAAGGCAGCAACTAAAATGGTGGAAAGGACAAAACCAGGTTAAATATCAGTCCTGAACAGACTGTTCTCATCTTGCTTTCCTTCATCTATAGCAGACAGCATAGGCTCAGTTCTCAGTCTTAGCCAAACTAAAGGCAGACCTCTAGTCCCACCTGGAACCACAGAAATGAAACAATTTTATACAGGGGTGAGAGTAAAACCTGGAACCCAATCTTTAATGTGTCAGGCACTCTCCACCATGTACCTTATAATAAGTAAATAAAGCTCTCATTCTTTCAAAAGTGTATGCTCTGAAAGGTCATTACCTAGAGCTTTACATTGAAAGAGCTACACACTGCATCACCATGTCCCTGCTCCTACTTGGCTCATAATTCCCATGGAAAATTCATAAAAGCAAATACAGCATCTCTTCATGCTGTTCCCAGGATTCACTAAGTTTAAGCAATGATTTGCACTGCACCCCACCACACATTTCCCTTCAGTCACATAACAATCAAGGAATAAAAGGCACTGCAATAATAAGTACTAATTTAAGACAAAGAAGAATAATGTACTCTCTACAGCAAACTAAGATTCTGCAATGCTGCCACTTAATTGACTCATGGCATTATGAGCAATTACAACAGAGTTTGAAGCAATTTTAACAGCTCTTGCTACTGAATAGCTCTTGCTATCAAAAAAACCCTAAAAAACAACAATAAAAATTTAAAAAAAAAAAAAATTAAAAATCCAAGTGAAAATAAAACCCTGAACCTGCCTTCAGCACCATCATCAGTCTGTTGCTTGATTTACTGATGCACTGAGCTCACATCCTGTCCTGGGCTTCTGCTCACTCCTATCATACAAACAACAGCACGAGAAAGATGCTTCTCCTGATCATGAAATACTAGCACTGAAAATGCTTTTTCTGGCCACACCTTGACCCTGATGACATGGCACCTTCCTGCTCCAGCAGCTTGAGCCATTCTACGCTAATGGCATGGGGCTGAACTTAGGCACAGTAATTAGTAGACAATTGCTCAGCAAACAAGGAAAATGACATCCCATGCTTATCTACATAAGCAGGATGCTATTTTCAGAAGTGCTCATACCAGTCATGCTGTTATCCCACCAGTTATTCATCTTGTAACATTTGCCAGGCCAGGATTCCTCTCCTTTTTTGTCTTCACTTATGCTTATTCCCCCAACCAGGGTCAGTTACTCTGGGAATGAAACTTCTCGCTGAGTGTGTCAAAAGGAATAAACTCTCTGTTAATTGGTGTCCTTGTAGTCTTTGACCCAACTAGTGGAGTTTAGCAGCATCTGCCACTGTTTATTAAGTCACTGAGATGAAAGATGCCTTCAAACTTAATACATCTGCCACAGTCTAAACTTCTGTACAACAAAACAAGCAGTTCTACACACATCTCTTGCTGCCCCCTCATGCATCACCTCGCGCCCTGCCCTCTCAGTGCTGGCATGAGTGGCAGCAGAGATGACATTTTATTGAAAATTTAGCCAGGGGTACCCACAAGCTGGAAAATACATGAACACCCTGCTATCCTCTTTTATAGAGGTGTTTCAAATTAATCTCAGCCTTGAAAGCACTGCATTAACAAAGAATTTCATACATGAATGACATTTCAGTGATGTTGGCACCTGGGGCTTTTTGCTGTTCTTCAGTGTAAGTAATGATGCTGTCAACTCTGTATTCAAGGGTCAATTGCTGGCAGACCTGGGTACCAAACGCAGCTGCCCTGTTGGAATTGTGAGCATCCAGCACCTTTTCCATTTTTTTATTACAGGAAATGCACATGCAAATGTTGTAATGCATAAGTGATGCCTCTGTTAAGACATGATGGCCCAATTTCCATGTATGCTGAATGCTGGAAGTATCCATCAAAACAATCTGTTTTTGGAAATGCCATATTTTAAAAAGCATATAAACCCACTAATTTCCATGGTCATCGTTTTTGTTTTGAAAATATCATTATTCTATTGGGATCATTGAAACAACTTGTCTAAGTTAAGGTCTGATGCCATGTTCTCATTTTACTGGGAACCTCAAATACCTCCTTTTGAAGTAAAATGAGCCTGGTTATCATATTATTATTGAGAGGTGGAGTGGTTGAATACACTCCCTTGATACAGAGTGCTCTGTATTTTTCCATCTGAGAGGGGAGAGAAAGCGAGAGAGAAACACCACATCTAGAATTTCAATCATATAATACTCTGGTCAGGACACAAACCCATTTGGAAATAAATAACATAGAAATAATGCATTCTTTCTAACCTGTATTTTGACCTTTATATTTGTGTTGACCATCAGTGCTAGGTTAAGCAACTTTAGAAATAAATCCGTTTCAAAAAGTTTGGTGTGAGGTTAATTCCTTAGATACGAGGGAACAATCTGCGCCAGGCAAAGTGTTTTCTAAATGGAGACTGAAACAAAAAACCTACCTGAGTAGTGCTAATGTATTTTAGGAACCTTGAGGCCTCATAGTTGAGGGAAGGGGTTGGACTTGCCCATGGTTGTAGTTCAATGTGCCATCTTACAGTCTGTAAAACAAAGCAAACCAAAAAACACCTTAAAGGCAGTGCAAGCATAAATGACAAGGGCTAATAGACTAAGGAGATTTCATTTCAAACTAAAAGAGTTTCTGGGGACTTGTGTACACATGAAAAACATTTCAGAATAAAGCAAGGTTTCGATAACAGTGAAAAAGCATCTAAATATGATTTATAATGATCAGCTTTGGAAGCAGGTGTAGGTAATGCAGAAAGTGTTCCTCATCCAGGATACATGTGTTAACCCAGTTATCCTAGGACACCCAAGTAAGCTGTGAGAAATGCATAAAGAAAAGCAAGATCTAAATAACCAAATCGTACAGCAAAACATCTGAAAACAGTGATATCATTTTAATTTCATATCCATCAGGTTTCTCTGCTTGAATGTCCACTGGAACAAGAATCTGGATTGCAAACACTAATCACCAAAGGTAACCCCTGCAAGCAACCTGTTTTCTTTTTTAAGATCTAGATTTTATTGAAAAACAAGCTTCTTGTAGGCTTTGAGAAAAGTCCTGGTCCTCTCCCATGCTTGCCTGACAGGTATACCAGAGTCCTTTGTTTCCCTGAAAAAATGTAAGTGTGGCTGCTTGTAAGCCCTACCACTCCTCATTTTCACAGCCCCAAGAAAGTAGCTTTGGTGGGTGCTCCCTCAGCTCTGAACCTCGGGGATCCTGTCAGCTTTTCCAGAAACACTTCCCACATAGACAGAGCGGGACAGAAAAGGTCTTTCAGACACATGCTTGCAGAGCAACAGCGCTCTGCGCTCCCATCTGCGCCACCTTCTCCAAATTCTGCCCGCTGTCATGCCGGGAAGTTTAGGCTTGTCATCTCTTGCCCTCAAGTAGATAAAAATACAAGCACGGTGTTAAGCTGTACTAAATCAAGATTGATTCCTCATGGCTTTTCATCTTCAGGTGCCGTAACTCACTTCTACGGTTGGGCAGGTAGTATCAAGCTTCCCTTTAATCATCCTCAATTAACTGAGCTTCCATAATAGACAGGATGGGGTTTCTCCTTGTGAGAAACGAGCTTCACATATGTTTATATAGAATTTAAAAGTTTAACAGAAAGACAATTAGGAGATAAAAATAAAGTATACAGATACGGCAGGGTGTCTCTGCATTCAGCCAAGAGAGCACACCTTACTAACAAAGGATTGTTCCTTAAAAGCAGAACCCTACTACATATTCATAAATTCTCATACATGATTCAAACAATCTACTTAAGTTTTGGATGTTTCTTTGTTTAGTTTTTGACTTGCCCCCTTCTCTATAAATCAATCTTCTTGGCTCCACCGAGTTTTACATTCTCTGATAACAGAAATGCAATAAATTCCTCCCCCAGAGCTCTGGTCACTGCTGTCCTCATCTGGACAAGATAATCTTAGAATGGAGGGGGGTCTCTATCTTTTTCAGTCTCTGGGTTATACAAATAAAAATAGTTTTTGCTTTAATATTATGCCATAGCTCAACATATATCAATATACATCTATTATACTACTATTTCTAAGTTTCATCAATAACAGAAATAGAAGGAACTATATTAATATAACAAAGTTTTCTAACTTTATACATATAACATTCATTTTAATATTTGCAAAAAGCTGATAATATGTATCTATAACATCCTGCAAAGGCTCATGCTGGCATTCAATAAAACACAATCAGAAACCCCACTCAGGATTCCCACAGGACTGTATTTCAGATGAAGCCCTGGAAAACTTGTAGGAGATAGCAATTAGCTGGAGAGGATGGAGGCAGACAAGTGAGGTGAGGCACTGAGCCCCCAGACAGGACTGGTCTGTGGCACAAGAAGAGCCAGTACAGTGACAGCAGGGATCCTCTGATGCCAGAGAGGAATGCAGCAAAGAGAAGGTAAAATTAGAAAAGATTATTAAAGAGGACCACCAGACCAGATGGCTGCTGCCTTGAGCTGGTATCATGAATTGATATTTTTGCAGCGTAAATAAACACAGTCTACAGTGAATGTGAGCCAGGAGGTCTGTATGAGGTTTATTGTTCCTTCAGGGGTTATTTTTCAGATTTGCTATGGGTTTTGTGTATTTTTTTTTTAACTGTAAAGAGATGCTGAAAAGGATATCGAGATTTTATTTTTTCTCCCCTAGAAGCAGACAAAAGTAACATTTCTCAACCTGAAACTTCCTGCCTGCAGCAACCTTTGACTCCCATACTCTGCACAGCATGAGCCTGGAAGCAAGCTAGCAAGGCAGCTCTGCGGCAGCATGTCCCCCTGACCTCTGCTTGCAGCAGGCAGCCTGCAAACAGGGAACAGCAGGAGGATAGGTGCACACCAGGGAGGGAAATGCGTGTAATCTTTCAGAATGAGTCACAGTTCACACGCCTGAATAACATTTGCAATGACAGGAATGCTGCTGTTTCAACAGGCTTGAAAGCTGAAATGAAAATGAAGACTGACAATCGTTTTCAGGGGGAAAAGAATAGGAAAAACCAAAACAAACAACAAAAAACCAACCAAACAAAAAACCAAAACAAACAAACAAAAATACAAAACAACAGATACCCATACATCTGTGCCCAGTCATTCTGAAATCTATTTGTGTGAGAGGTAGCTCATTAAGTAGAGGAATTGCAGGGTGGCCATTGTGGACTATTCAGCGAGAATTCCTTCTGTACAGAGTTGACAGGGAAGAAAAAAAAATCTCAATAATGAACCACATGAATGAGGTTCTTTTTCAGCAGAGTGCAATGTCCAAGAGCCACTGCAGCTTACTCTCGGGTTCTTAAAATCCCAAAGACATAAACTGCCTTCCCACTGACTCCAAACTATTGATAAACACATGAAAATGAAATAAAAACCTCAATGACTTACCAATGCAGTTTCACTAAAAAATAGGGGGCGAAAAAAGGAAAAACAGAAAGAGATCAAGCTTTTGTATAATTCTTTAAATTTAGGAGCAGTACCTAAACACTACTTTTGTGACAGAGATCAGACCCCCGAGGCTCCTGTTTGATGGCAATGCTTTTGGATAGCTTCCCAAACTTCACACTTGGGCCCTGGCTCCTTAGGAAGCTACAGCCTATTTCCATTCACTAATGAACACTCAAGAGAGTCCTGTGCCTAAAACCTCCTAAACACCCCTACAGGGTACCTCAATAGCTGCCTTACAATAAGATTCACAGACAATAGATGGGGGTGAAAATCCAACACATCTCTCAGACCAGGTGCACCCCCCCAGAGGGTTACAAATGTCAGTGATGCCTTTTAGGTACGTTCAGGAATACAAAATATCCTCCTGAAGGAGCTGTTCCATAGGTACATTGGCAGCCCTTGTTTATCATTTTCCAGGTAATTTTCAGCCTGGATCATAGTGTTTCCATGTAAGCTTTCTCAAATAAACTCTACAGATGCTTTGTGAAAATCAGGTTTATCCCTGATAAAAAAAGGATCCTTATTTGAGGAGGTGTCGCCCTGAAAATTGAAGCCTTCTGATAATGTTTTCATAGTTTTAGTTACTTTCCCATGGAATCCTGTAAACATAAGTTGTTTATTACATTCCTTCTAAGAAACATCTTTTGAGGGACATTTCGCATGACCAGTGTGCTTGGGAAGGTGGTAACTTAATAATCCAGTCCCTGCTCATTGTCAAGAATCTATAAATACTGGAGTCAAATAATAAAAGGACTGAGTTTTGTTCTGACACTGAGAGCGCTCGCGTGAATCATTTTGTGTCCTTTAGCGACAGGAGGTTTCTCCTCTCTTGCCTTTGCAATTTTATTTACTCAGAGCTAACCTGACTGTGGCATCATGATTTGGATTTTCTCATCTGTATCGTGGAAATCTCTAGAATGACTGAGAGCAGGTCTCTGTGGCTGCTGAACAAACAGCCTGAGGAGCAGCTCCTTTCATAGAGGGCTTTGCAGCAAGAGAAGCAGAGGAGCTACTACAGCCCAGATTATACAGCTCTGGATATGAAATTCAGGCAGACCTCCCCAGGGCTGCCCAGGAGGAGCCAGAAAATGGGTTCAGACAATCTGCATTTTTACCTATCACCATGGGTGTGCTCTCTCCCTAAGGACTCATCCAACCAGACACCATGACTGTGTTTCCCTATCATCACCATATCCATATTGCACAATATAAAGAGATAACAGTACCTGGAAAGTTACAATGCCTCTTAAAAAATATACTCAATATCTTGAACTATCCCTCTGTATATTGCTTGAAATTAACATTGCAAGAAAAAAATTAATCTTCAGGAAGACTTTATCACAAACACTGCTCAGTCACTGACTTCAGCTACTCCTGAAGGGTAATGGGTTTCCAGAAACTGTTATTCAGAGTGGTGCCTAAATTTTCACCACATGAGATAACCACAGAGAAAAGAAAATCTTAAAACAATGCCATTACTTTGTCAGGAAAACTAGGACGCACTTGAAGGTCTGATTTTTCTTCCAGGTACTTCAGACTTAAGGATAAGGACTAATGTTTCCTTCAGACCAATCTGACAGTAATCTGCAGAGACTTCTCTCTGGAGACCACTTTTTCCTAGATTTGTTTTTTTCCCTCATAGCCATCTGTGATAGTCATTTGATAATCCTTTGATAACCTCTAGTATATATGTGATATACTTTTAAAGGATTGTCATTTAAAATCTGCCCTAGAAATCTGAAATATCAATATAAAATTTAAATCAAAATGTGCAAAGGGCTCGCAAACCAGCAGGTCTAAAATTGTACTTCTGACAAATGTTTGGTTTTTCCAGCCTAAACTTAAACAAAAATCTTTAAATTCTTTCCAGACCAATTCTAGTTTTAGTGCAGTAATTAAAAAAAAAACAATGTCTTCCTTCCCTTCTGCTTGCATTTGAAAGGGAATTAGTAAGCCTTTCATAAATTTCCATATTTTTAAACTCAGTAGTTGTTTTCTCCCCCTTTTAATCTCCTTCCTTTTTAGCATCCAATTAAAATACATAAACATATTAGCCATTTTTGTAAACAAAAATTCGGGAATTCCATTGCCCTGCCAAGCAGTCTGTTACTTCCAAAGAAGAAACTAAAGACTTGTCAATATATACACAGATGTCTTAAGCAAATCCTCTGATTAAATCGTGCAACAATTTAATTTTTTACATCTGAGGCAAGATCAAATGTCCATGTACATCATTTGCGGCAATAAATTCCATCAAGAACCATAAATATTTGCTAGCCATAGAAACAAATGACATACACATCTTCAATTATTCTGTTTGTACCCCGTGTACAGCCACACTCAGCAGAACAGAACCTTCTCATGGCTGAAGTTTTGCAGGGGTTTTATCAGTTTGAAAGGCAATGTATGGGTTTCAGATTCAGATCGCAAAACTTCAGACATCTACATGGCAAATTTATTAGACTGTACCCCTGAAGGCTTGCCCTTGTGAGAACAGATTGTCCCCAAATACGACTTACAGAGCTTGGACACAATTTCATTTGTGGTCCCTCTCAAGCACCTGAGGCCCTAAACCTATTAGGTTGTTGTGGTCTTACTGTTTGGGGTTTTCCCCTCAATTCAGAAGTACCCTAAACAGCAAAAGCTGTGTGCTGCAGCCCACACAAGCCCTGGCTTTGCAGAAGGCGCCAACGCGGGACACGCGAAGCCTGCTAAGGGCACAGGGAGGGCTGCTGAGGGTGAAGCAGCCAAACCTGGCACCCTGCTCCTCTTGCTGACAGCACAGAGCAGCTCCAGCAGTAAGGAGTCCCTCGAGAACGCCCACATTTCGTTTCAGAGGCAATTAGCTGGGAGAGCCAGGAGGGAAGAAACACTCGTGCTTGCAGCCAGCCATCAACGAAGCTGCCACAGTGGGCTGGGGAGCTAAGTTATTTGACAGGACAGATGAGGCAGACAGGATCTTTAAGGGAATGATTCATCCCACTAGAGAGTAGACACGTAAAATATGTAAGGTGAGTCAAGCACTGGAAAAGTCCATGTCTCTCCATGACTGCAAAGGAAGCCTGAAGGATGGGCTCAGGAGCACTCACACCACAGACTCAACATCACAGAAGAGAACCCCCAGACCAGACATTCACACACCCCATGCTCCAGAAAAACATGCATTTTAGGGGGCTGAGCCTACTCTTTCAGCTGTGAGCCTAAAGCAACATTCAGCTGCACTTCATTCTTCAGCAGGGTTGAGCAATTCCAAATGTTTTACATTTGGAGCAGCAGTATGTGGCACAAGTAAAACAAACTCCACCCCAAAGCAGAGGTATCAGTAGGAAGGAACAAGTATGCCTTCAGCTTTGGCACAGACCTCCTTGAGAAAGGTCAATTCATACAGTCCCCTTTAGCTAAATGTAACCAGCACCACGAGGGCTCACAAGACACATTCATAAAAACCTGCTACCTTACGTCCTTAATTTAGGAGTAGCAGGGACACACATAAATTCAGTAAGCTGTAATTTAAAACACAGGCTTACAAAGTGACTGACTCATATTTAAAGCTTTGAGTGAATTTCCAACACAACTGGCTTTATAGATCTTCCATCCCTACACATCTGAACTGTTTCTTTCCTTTCTTTTCTCTCTCATATTACTATTATTTTCTTTTATTCTTTGCAGTTTGGCTTTCTTAAACATATGAGGTTTTCTCTCAAGAAACCATACTGCAAAACTTGCTAATACACTCCCCCTCTCCATGTGTGTGCTTGTACCAAGAGAAAAGCGGTGGGTTCCCTCTGAGGCATCAGGCATTGAGGGAATCACAGGGAAAAGCAGCTGACACCTAGTCCTGCAGCCACTTAAACTGAGAATTTCCATTCCAACAGTGAAACTTCCACACATTGCACATGATAAACTGGGGGGAAAAAATTAAAAAAATAAAAAATAAAAAATTAATACAGGAAATCCTTCTATATCTCCATGTTTCTACTTTTCTGAGTTGATCTAAGACAGAGACATCTCTGACACAACCACACACATGCACACAAGCCTTCTCCATACCCAGACACCGCTGGATTGCTCTGTCCTCTGCATGCAGTTGAGCACTGGTGCAGTGCAAGGAGCAGGCCACAAAGGGAGTCCCTCTCACAGGCAAACTCAAGCTAAAAAATCTGCAGTGTGTTACAGAATCACAGAATGCTCTGGGTTGGAAAGGACCTGTAAATATCACCCAGTACAAACCCACTTCAGTGGGGCACACATTACACTAGGTCAGGTTGCCCAGAATAAATAGTATTACCCCTAGTACAGACCCTTGATGGACACCACTTGTTACTGGTTGTCCTTTAGACACTGAGCCACTGACTATAACCAGCTTCTTACCCATCTATCAGTTCATCCATCACATCAATATCTTTCCAGTTCAGATGTAGCCATGTTGGCTGTGCCTAAACAATTCCCTGTCCTCAGCATGTTTTAACGTGTCTTCCAGGAGGATCCAGGCCATGATTATCCAAAGATTTGATGTTGGAACAATAGGCTGAGGAACAATAGCTTTGTGCCAAGATAAGCAAGCAACGTGTCACAAATACAGTCCAGCTTTCCCACGCAGGAAGGGTGCTCAGGAAAGTAAATCCTGCCTATGGAAACTAGTCCCATGGTAAGAGTGTTTTCTGCACTAATGAGTGTGTGTCTTAAATTTAAATGGATTTCCAACATGATCTGTATATGGAGAATTCTATGTCTGGAGTTGTGTGTTTTATTTTATGGAAGAGGGAATGTCTAGGATGCACTTAAGTCTCCCCTAGCTCCTCACCCTCTGTGCATCATCTTTTCCAAGTCTCTGCAGTGCAGCACACATTTGTCTGCCTGGGAGCAGGATGTGAGTGCGGCAAGAGTCAACTTAGGAAGCTCCAAACATCACCCAGAGGGCTCCACTTAAAAGCAGTTTATCAGCACTTGCTTCACAAGGCTGCAGTTTTCACCAGTAAGTAAAACTCTTAGGCTTAACAGGGAAAAGAGAAAAAGGTGAAGTTTTACACTGAAACGAAGAAAACTATTTTCTGATTTCAATTCTCATTAGAAAAGCTTTGAGTCACTGTATGGTGATTGAAACCAAGAGTCTACTCTTGCAGAGCAAATCAGTCTGAACATGAATACATAACAACCCTTGAAAAGGCAGCAATCACCAAGCATTTCACCTCTGCTTTCCTTTTGTTAACACCGATGTTTATTTTCTGCTCCTTTTGCCTCTCATTTCCCATCTGAGGTGTGAAATTGAGCCACACGAATACAAATTACTGCTCTGGGGGGAACTGCTGCCCTTACCTGCAGGCGAGCTGCACTAGCGACCTGCATGCAAAACACCAACAACTTGGATGCCCTGGGAGGTTCTGCGTTTCACACATAAAGCCCACACTCAAGCTCCCTCCAACTCTACTTTCAGGTTTGTGTCTTTTCCCTTAAATAATGCTCTTCTCATAAGAAAAGCAGCCACAGAAAAAAAAAAAAATGGATGCCCACCACTGACTACAAGTGACAGAATTTACATCACTTTGAGAATCAAGAAATCGATTTGGGGAAATAAAGAGCAGCTTCCAAAATTAAAATGAGGAAGCCAGATCTGTTGGGGAATTTACGTGACTAATGCTCCAATGAATTCAAATAGTAACCTTGAATTCCCCAGGGAAGGGTATTGGGAACTCACGTGCCAGGTTTACATTAGCCACTGTGGACACCCCTGTAAATTCACCATCGCCCTGAGTGCAGGTTTGGGACTCATAGGAAGCAGGGTTTCAGAAGACCTGCCAAAATATTAATTTGTAGGTATTTATGAATTCAGAAAGCATTACATCTCATTCATAATTGACACAGCATAACTACTACTCCTCACTACTTCGGAGGGATAAATCCACTGCAGCCAAAGGATCTGGGGGCTGCAGAGGTAGGAAAGGGCAGTGCTGCACTGGGGAACCTCTCCTCAGACATTCAAAGGTCACCAAAGACTAACAGCTCTGCCACTGGGAATCCCAGCAACATATGGGAAAAATACACATTTATTAAAAGAGAAATTGATTTTACTCTAAGAGACAGCTTTGAAAATAGCCAAGTACAATTTCTTCACTATGGCTCTAAAATAAAATAAATAAATCGGGCAGCAGCATTCCAGTGCTATCCAGAGGCTGACAGCATGATAATATATCTAATGGAGATAAAACCAGGAGCCAGAACAGATTGAAATTTATGGAAGTAAATTCTCAAAACTGCTTAGGCAGCTCAATCAGCTGAATTCTTTCCAGTGCCCATATGCCTTTGCCAACACTTAAGGATAACAGCAAGAAACAGATACAGCAACTACTGGTCACTGCTTGTCAAATTCAGTTTCTGCTAAGCAGAAGCAAGACTGTGGTTTCAGCCTGTATCCATAACTGCTTTAGTTGAAGTGCTCTGGCTGAGAAATACGGAGATGTCATAATCCATACAATATGGGAAAAAAGCTATTTTCCTCTAGGTTGACTTTACTGCAATATTTAAACCATAGAATACAATAAACAGAATTCATCAGTAAATACTCAGCTAGCCAGATAAGCTGAGTTTATTTTGTGTAAGTTCCAGCACTCTAACTCTGATTTACATATAGGGATGCCTCTGGCAGCCCATCCACTCACTTCAGAACCTCTGCCTGGGGCTAGGAACTGGGGAAAAATAAGGTGCTTTAGAGTAAAACCAATGCTTTCACACAAATAAGAGCATTTCACACTTGTGCAGCCTCCTCTATCATCCAAGTGGAATGCAAATGTCTAAACAGAAATGGTCCACCACACCTTCTAGACTAAATGGAAATACAAAGAATCAGAAAATCCTCTTCATCTTCCCCTCCTGGGGAAGTACCAGGACAACCCTCTGTGCCCAGGGAGCAGGAGAGGGCAGTAGTTGTCACTATACATCTATAATCTCATAAAGCAAGTAAAATCAACTCTAATCCATGGGTAAACCAAAAGGCTGAGTAACTTCTACAGGTACTTGGATTTCAGACTGTAAAACCCTAAGGTAAGATAGACAGGATTTACAACAGCTAGTGAGGGTACTGTTCCTTCAACCCACCATCAGTTCACTTGGTTGAACTGTGTTTTACTGGATAGCCAGGGAAGATTCAAAAAGCCAAACTTCACTTTTCTCTTCTTTAACTCCTTATTTCATAAAAACATCAGATAATGGAGTTTCACTGAACGGAATGTATTCTAGCTTAAAACATATTCCCTGTTTTTTTTAATACGGTTATGGATTAGTGCCCTTAGTCTAGAGCTATGTAAAAGTCTTCCAAATAAAATAAAACTGTGTTGGGCAAGTAGTTCCCTCTGTCTAGAAAGGGAACAACAGCCAGCTTACAAATTGTTATGACTTTAAGTACAAAACTAAGTACTAATTATTTTCCAATCTGTAGAGAAGAAAAAAAAAAGCTCATTTCAAAGCACACAAATTTGAAATATTTTTTGTTCAAGACAAGTATAGAACCAAGCATCATAATCCCATAGAGGATGGGCATGGGCAAATATGTACCATCTTCTTCAATCAAGGATATTTTCCAATGTTTTATCACTAATTCTGAGCATTATACAGATAAAGTACTGAAAAACTACATGGTTTGACCCTGAACTTATGATGCACCCAGAATTCCCACAGATTTCATAATGAATAATAATTGCAAGATCAAACCATTAATCAAGACATCTAACGAAGAAGAAACACATCAGCTCAGCAGCAAGCAATTGACACATAATTGCTTCTTGTTTAATTCTCTCAAAAGAGGGAGGGAAAAGGAACACAATGTTGTTGCTTCGCCCTATTCAGGATGAAACACAAGTCTGCTTCTTTGAAAGTTTCAGTGCTGCAGAACAACCATGAGAAAAGCCCAAAAATATACAGGGCACCAGTACCAAAAAAATTGGTTTTTTTCAGACAGCTCCTAGCCTGTGGTGTTTGTCTATTGGATAAATCTCACTTCTCTACTACTGCTGTCCACTCTGCAGGGAGCAGGAAAGATTTGGAACTGATTCCTATCATTTTTAGGCTTCTAAGTGGCAGATATTTTCTAACATTACATGCCATATCAATAGACATTACCATCTCTTCCCCCTAGCATTTCAAACAGTGCCTCTTTGTGAAATATGAAAGAGGATGCTAAAAAAGGGGCTTTGAAGCTCCCAGTTGATTATTTGACTAAGCTAGCTGCTAGGAGACGAATGAGGAAGAAGGCTGGGGAGGGATGAGGCCAAGTGGGGGAGGACAAAGAAGCAACAGCAACTCTGTGATGTTAATGTTTGCTGGTTCTAAAATCATTTTCAAATGAACACCTTTCCTAACCAGGTACAGCCCCTGGAACGTTGCAGATATTTGCCTCTCTGACAATTTTACCTGATTTTCCCCAGCGGACCAACATGTCACACACACACACACACTCAAAAAGTGACCCTACTTCATCAAAACTAATAGCAAGAATGTATTTTTAGCAATATCCCTAAGACAGACAAGGTGTCTAACGGGGTCTTGTAGGTGTTTCCTTGCTAAGCTCTCAAAGCCTACAAATTTGTCTTCCACATGCCAAGAAGGGCAGAGGTTTCAATTCCTTCAGTTTGTAGAAGCCACAAGGTCAGTCCTGGAAAGAACCCAGAATTCTGTCTCTGCCAGGAGAACTCCCAGCACATCTGAAATCGGTCAGAAAGTGGAACCCAAAGTAAACTTCAGTGGGTCACTTGTTAAATGAGCCGTTGGTTAGCTTTCTTCCACAAGTACATAAAGCCAGAGGTTCTCCATATAAAATCTGAAGCAGCTGGCTTGACCTGACAGTCCCAAGAGACTTCAAAAGCCAATGTCCCACTGCAGAGTCCTCCTAGTCCTACATTGCCAGAGACAAGAGAAGCCTCCACTGCACGATGGGGAGAGGTGGCAGCAGGAATGATGTTTCTCACAAGTACCCTGGATCTGGGATTTGCAAAGCCACAACAATTCCGTTCTGATTTTCAAAGAACTCTGCAAAGCCATTTTGTTCCAGTCTGCAAAGCAAATGGAGAACACTTTGGTGAGAAGCAAGATTTCTGTCTTCTAATAGCTGCTGGAACTACTATATTTATCATCACACAAAGACACAAGAAAACGTTTATTTATTTTATTTATACATGTGTCAGAGTTGACATAAAATACAGTACTAGTTTTTAAATGTTGCAGAAGATCAGTAAGAAAGCAAAATAATCACCAAGGGGTTCCCCCAGAACCACACCCAGGGCTTGTGCTGTTCAAGGGATCAGCAAGGACCACAGGATACCCCATTCACCCATTCTCTGACAGTGCAGTTCATGAGCATTTGCAGCCAGAGCCTCTCCTGGGGGCACCTGAGCTTGATGGCACATTCAACCAAGACTACTGAAAATGAAAGAGAAGACCAGATGGGGAGACCACACAATGTCATTGAAAATCCAAGCCCTTCCACTTAGCATAAACAGCTGGGAACATTTCCACCATCTTCTGTGGAAATTCACCCAGCTGCTGCCCTGAGACTGAGTTCAAAAGCATGGCTTTCATATGTTACCCTAGCCATTGGTCCATTTGTGCACATGGTTTCTATCACCCTGAGAGATTGGCTAGCTCAAAACAGGGCAGCATGTCACTCAGTCACTTTTGTAGGCAAAAACACTAAAAAAAACAGCATTAGGGTAAGTGTATGCATAGAGATTTCATTATACATATGCTGTATACCACAACTGAAAGAAAAATTGAATCACATCTTTTTTCCCTTTTTTTATAGTTGTTCCACTGAACTGCAGGTCATTTGATCTTAGACTAACAAACACAGAAGGGCTCTGGACAACAGCATTTCATCATGCACAAAAGTATCTTGGTGCATATCTTCTATCTACAAAAGCACTCAAGTTGATGAAATGACTCACATCCACCGCACACAGCTCTGGAGCACTGAACAGTCCAAGACAAACACAGCTCAAAGTTAATATTAGAACAAGCAATAAGAGTGGGCTGTGTTGTGGATGCCATCAAAGATTAGTGGTGGTTCACACAAACTTTCTCACATGTCAAATCTTTAATCTGTGCCACAAGTGGCAGCCATCACTGCCAGGCTGCAGGACAGCCTGATCTACCACATCCAAACCAGATTGCTTGAGCAAAGGCTGGAGATCCCTCCCTAAGGATACCTAAATCTCCAAATTCTACATATGTTTTGTAAAAAGTGATGATGCACTCATCACACTGTCTGCACAAGTCTGCAAGGCAGCTGTGAGAGGGTTTTGTTCTTCACCACAGGATTTCTTTCAGCCCTTGTCAGGAGCCGCTGGAGTTTTGCTCTGGGCTCACACCAAAGATCCCCCAACTGCACCTTGGTCTGAACTGTGCCCACAGCTCAGTGAAAGTGGCATGAGAGAGATATCTGGCATGCTGGCATCCATGTGGATCCACTGGATCCAGTGGCATCCATGCAGCCCCCAAGCACACATGTCTCTGTTAACTGCCTGGCTGGCTGAGTAAATGTTGATGTGAACTGACTGAACTAACTGGGATGAAAACCTTACTAGCAATGAAGTTAAAAACACTTGTCTCGTAAGAAGGCAGATAAAGGTTGGAGATGTAAAGTAAAAACCCCAGGGATATTCAGCAGAATTTTCTCTCCACAAAAGGAAATTTTAGAAAAGAATGTGGAAAGATTGGCCACCTTGAGAGCTGCTTGAGCAAGGAAAGCTGTGTGTCCTCAAAACTGTCCTCACTTCTTATTTCAAAACATGAAATGTGACAAAAGATCATTTTTGGCACTAACCATGCTGCTGCTACTGGGCAGTTCAGGTCACTTGCCCCCAGAGCAGTCCCATGAAACAGTTTCAGCTGAAGACAGCAAACAGGAACACTTTTTTTCCTGATCTGCTACAGCAGAATTATAAAGGATTCCCATTTTGTACAAGGCCATGAACTGTCTCTCTGGGTTCAAGGAAACGATAGCACAACTGTAATGGCCCCAGAGAGCAAGGTATCTGCAGAATAAATTACCACCTCAATCCTTGGGTCCCTTAGAAGAGAAGGCTTAAATACCTAGATTTATTTTCTTCTGTGCCACAGCTACCTAGAAAAACTTCTCTTGTCCTTATATGCCAAAAGAAAGCCATAAGCAGGTATTTGAAAGGTTTTGAAAGAAATCTCTGCTATTGGATATAGTCTCATAACACTGTAATGGCTTCCTGAAGAATAATATTCCCCATCTGCTTCTCAAAAATTCATGAAGAGAGAACTATTTCAGGTAATAAAAAGTGTGTAAGAATCGAGTTTATACTTAGTAATCATTTACCTCACAAGCTTGCAAGTGACATCATTGTCAGAAAAAACATCACCATTTCCTCTTTACGGTATACTATAAACACATTTCATCTGCAGTTAAAATACAATAAAAGCCCAGTATTGCTATTGCTTGACTACTTGGAGAAGGATTCCTGTGTTTGGGTAATTTCTGGTACCTTAGCTGCCCCTGTTTACTGGCAGAGCTGGCTGATGCTCCCCAGATTTGGTTATCAGCTGATGAAAACTGCTTTCAATAAAAGCTTATTCTTTTCTTCCAAAGACAATAACCTCACTCAGTCAGTGCTATTAGCCTGAATATTTGAGCAAAAACAAACCAAGGCTGTTCCCCAGGTACTAACAGATCGAAGCCACAAGCTCCTATCTTGTGCTATTCTTACCAAATAAGCAACTTTGGGTTGGTTTATATTTGCTAAGAGACCTCCAAGTGCTGGAGGGAAAAAAAGTTGTCAATTAGTGTCCCTTCCTCTGGGGTCCACTAAGTCATCACACAGAACAGTTATGGTGGGGTCTGGTCTCTCTAGTGAGGTATTAAGCCAGGGCAAAGATTGCTTATTATAGTCTTAAAAGGCCACATTACCTCTTTTTATTCTATTGATGTTAGATCATTGTTCAGGCTAAATTCCAGTTTGGCTAATCACATTGTATCTGCCAGATTGCTTCTCTAATTGCAGAGCAGGTAAATGTAGCCAGAGGGACCTCAGGAGGTTGCCCTGAAGCACAATGGAAAACATTCCTAGACCTTCCCTGTGTGACACCCACAGTTCACATTTTTCTAAGGAGCCTTTCCATTCCTTACCAACTGCAGAGTTAAAAGATTTTCCTAATATCTTGCCTGAAAATGAAGCCAGTTACTTCTTGTCCTACTTCAAGTGGATCTAGGGAACAATCGGTCATTATGACCTCCAAAAAAATTATTTTTTGTAGTTGGAAGAGTCTCAGAACATTCCCTCAAAACCTACTTTTCCCTATTCAAAACAAGTACTTCGGGCTTTCCCTGCAGGCTTGCCTTCCTGCACCTCATAATACCTTTTTCCTCTGAATGAAACTCTTTTCAGTTTGTCTACCTGTTATTAAAAAAGGTGCCCAAAAGGAGCACACTCCAAGGAACCAATATCCAGCTCTTCAGCTTTGCACTCCTCTGCAGCAGCATCCCACGTGCCACTCGCATCCATCAAAGCCAGGATGTAACTCACTCCTCAATACAGCACTTAGGGAACAGCACTGCGCAGCTCATCACGCTGGGACACAGGTGGAGGGGCTGGAATAACCTTTGGAGATCCAAGAAGCCACTTTAACTCAATCCTTTGGTTTGTCCCAGCCAGGGCAAATCCACTCCTGCAAAGGCAGCCTGATGGAACTCCCTTCACAGCTCCCAAAGCCCTGCCGTGTCAAACTCTGGGGTAATGTTAAATCATTGCTCCAGGCACACAGAATCAACAAACCTATAAAAGTTAAATCTCAATCCAAAACAGACAGGCTATTACACCATGGGATGTGGAAAGACAGATGGATAAATTTAACTTCAGAAAGACAGACGGATCAATTTAATTTCAGAATAACCAAGTTTTCTCCAAGAATTTCGGCTCTTCCTCATCAAGACTTAGAGTAACTTCCTATAAAAGCAGGACCCAAAAATTACTATGCTTTTAAAGATGTGAAGCTAGCTTGAAAACACTCTGCATGCAATTAGGCAATGAAAACATCTGATACATTTTATAAACCAAATTTCTAGAATTATAAAGGACTCTTGGCATAAGCCCTACATACCACTGACACAAGTGTAAATGGCATTGTCATTCTAAAGTTAAAGCCCAAATGTAAATTTAAGCAAAATGTTAGCAATAGTGTAATGCTAAATCAAATGAAGTTCTTAAGAGCCTGCTGTATTAGTAAGTGGCAAACATGTGTTATTCCACATAATTTCAAAGATATCACTCCAAAATAGTTTGCAGACAATTTAAGATGAGACTGTTATCAGTCATTACTGCAGAGAAGCAGTAACCTCTTGGAAATAGTTCCTATTTAAAGAAAACTAGAACCTTCAATCCAACAAGAAACAGCAAAAAACAATTAGCATTGATAATGAATCAAAAGACAAATGTATACAAGTGAAAGCAACACCTAAAAAAATATAATCTCAAAAGTTTGTGGTCTTAGGCAATATTACATCATGTTTTAAAATATGTTATAATCCCAAGCAAAATACACATGGGCCCAGCAGCAAAATCTTATTCTTTGCTTTTAATCACTGAAGGTAAATACTTTTCTATTCCTAGATATAACATGAAAGAGCATCCAAAATAACATCAGGTTAAGTTTGGCAGTGTACCACACTTCCCACCTCCATGGAAATAAATCTGCCCAGAAGGCAAGGAATTCCAGCTTTTCTCAACCAGACTCTTGAAGAGGGCTCCTCCCAAATTCAGTGCACAAGAGCCAACATAACCTTGTTATTGCAATTATTGTGACAGGAATCTGCTGTTACTTCAAATTCCAAATGCAATATTTTTTTTTCTTTTGCCATGGCACCCTGGAATAACCTTTTAAAACACACCTCTTGTCCTCAGCTCTGTGGATGCACACCCTGCTAATATCTATTGCAGGAGCAGGTACACCTGGCAGAACCTGTGTGTTTCCATGTAGCTGGAGTTTTCAATCTGCTGCATATGTTACCAGATCAGTGCTTAAAATGAGTAAAGCGTAGAATCACAGTTTAAAAACATAATTTTATTAGTAACAATGCAGCTTTAAGTGGGATTATGAACTTCCATTTGCTTTACTCGTGCAGCACAACAAAACTTCTGATTCTTCAGAGGACCATCATAAGCTGTCAGTGCCAAATCTCGCTTGTTATTTGTCAGCAAGAGCAGCAGCATCTGCTCTTTGGTAGGCTCAAACAGGAGCAAAACAGCTGGGAGCAGCACAGCTCCCTAAAACACCACAACAGGCAGCTCCAGCAGTTCCCAGAGATGTCGCATAGCTAAATTAATTTATTCCCTGCTGCTTTCATCTAATGTTTTTTATATATGCATCTTAAGGGACAAACAGGCGCTTGGAACCTTGGTGGTCAAACCTTCCCATCTGCTGCATTGCCATGGTCTCTGCTGACAGAGCCTCACCAGTGGTCAGGAAAAGCACAGACAATTTCCTGCAGACTTAGGGACCATTTATGGACAAGTCTCTATCTTTCCCATCCTGTGTCTTTTTTTTTCCCCTTTTGGTGGTGCTGGTGTTGGCTGATGACTGCAGTTGTGCTTGGGAAATAAATAACACAACCCTGCTACAGGAAATTTTAAAGTGATTCAAAGCAGCCACCAAATAATTTCCTTGTGTGCTTTTGCAATTTATGTTTTTTTATACAGCCACAAAGTAGGATATTCAACTTCATCTATGGAAACACTTTGTTCATCAGTCTTCTGCATTAATTCAGTGATGTAAGTGTGAGCAGAATTATAACCTAGAGGCACTAGGAAAACAGAACAAAGTTTGGCCTCACTGATTTTTCCTTGCTGCCATCACACATCCCAACATAGCTCAACACCATCCCCATAAACAGCAGGAGAGAAAAAACTCCCATACCTGAAAGCTTCTGCAGGCTTTAGAAATGGACTGACAATAATTTATGGACAGACAGAAGACACTGAAAACACATTAAAGCCACAGCAGAAAGCAGTCCCAACCCAACATAGCAGAGATCTGTGCAAGATTTACACTCAGCAGTACACCACACTGGAGGCCCTTGCACCCTGACACCTTTCTCCAGAGCTGCTGCTAGAAGCCATGGACCACAAATTTAAGCAGCCTGTTTTGGTAAATGCCCCCATCTTGTCATACAATAGTCTGATGTGGAATACCATGTTTCCTAATAAAAAAAACCCAAAAAACAAAAACGAAATTGCAAATTATCCATTATTTTATTTTTTTAGCTATTGTGATTCTTCTCATGAAAAAATGGCAGACCTTCACTTTACCATTACTTTTTCCTCTATATTTTTATTTAACAACTCCATTTCTGAGTTGAGTCCTGCTATCCCCAAACCCCAAATGTTTTAGCAGATTTTACTTAGCCTGAAACCACACATTCAAGTCAAATAGCTGAATACAGAAGGCACTTCATGGTCTCAAACCTACCCTGGCAACAACTCCACCCTCTATTATATATACTAATATTTTTCCTTTGACTTAACTAGAGGGATTCAAATGAGACCTCAGCAGCAACATGCCCAACACCACAAACCACAGCAGTGATGTTTCTTTCACACATTTCACCTGGAGATGCACCAAAATACACTTGGGCTTTCCAGAGCCTTGAGCTTTCCAACACCACAAGGTGCTGCCAGTTCTCAGATAAAATGAGCAGCCTCTCCTCTACTTCCCGACTAGGATTTCCTCGAAAATCATTAACTAAATTAGGATGTGTTTTACTTTTGCCTCTTGTTTTTTGATGCCATTCTTAGCATATTTTCAAGAAACTCTCTGAATCCACAGGATTACAGCCTTTTTTTCTCCATTAATGCTGAAATTCTTCCATAATTAGAATCACTTAAAAGTTGTGCTTTAAGATAATGCCAAGTAACAGAGCATCAACAACCAAAGTCACAAAATGATGGTTCAAGACCTAAGTACCTCAAAGTGGTATCAATACCACAGCACAAAAGAACACCACATAGTTATTATTCTGAACAAATATGTGGCAATGTTGTCCTCATCACCGCCAGTGGTGAAGGAAGCATGGTGAAGGATTATCTAGTTTTTTCTAAACATTTCAAGAAAGCAGAGGCAGAAAGTAGTAGTTTATTTTTTTGTATCATAGTTTCCCACAGAAGATGAGTCAAACCTAGAAGTCAATCTATACATGAGTTCATTGTCCATCTCCATGTGAAATAAAAAATTGATTACTTGAGTGGAACAGGCAAAGAAGAGAAAGCAGATTTGCAGCTGAGACCACATGCATGACCTGTGAGAGATCACAGGGCATCTGGTCAGATGTGGGTTGGATGTTAGCAAGTAGTCTTTTCATCAAGGCAGTAAGGACAAGCCTTAGCCATTCCACAGAAAACTGGTTTTATCCTTGTCGGGGCAAAGATCAGAAATAGTTATTTACTTTGACCACAAAGGTGGTCTTATCTCTAGCAAAATCCCATGTTCTCCTCCTCATGATAATTCCAGCTTCTTTAAAAACCTGCACATCTCTGCACGGACCATCTGCACAGACCTACTGCACCCTGACATTTGGACCCCAAAGGACATGATAAACTACTTCACTGCCCTCGAAGCTGGCTCTTCTCCCCCTGAAAGACCGAGAAGAAAACTCCACAAAAGAATTATCTGAATCTCTAAGTAGTTCCTGAGAGCGTGGCATCTGCCAAAATCAAGGACGACACAGAGATCATTGAAGAAGGCAACATCCCGCTACTGGCCACACACGCAGCTGGCCGGGAGGAGAAAATGTCACTGGCACTCCTCACTCTTGCTGAACTTCAGATCTTAATGACGGCCCTCACTCCCTCAAAAGGCTTTACAGTCATTGCCACGTAGGAACCTAATTGCAGATTTAGCAGATCATTCACTAACTCGCTCCTTTTCACGCAGACCAGGTCTTGGAACCATTTCTTGATGGCCTTTTGTGAATGCAATGGCACTCAGACGCCGAGAACGCCAAGGGCAATGGTCTTTGCCCAAGTTTGATCCTGTTCGGGATGCAACAGCCTGCGAAGCCCTCCTGGTGACTCGGGACCACTGTCACTTTCTCAGACCCTGCTCTCACCATGTACAGCCCCGCTCCAGCACACTCCCGCTTCCCTGCAGCTGAGCAGCACTGCTCAAAAAGTCGTCTGACCACTTCCCAAGAAGTCGATATCACACCACACCACCTCGCTTCACCACCGCCCTCCCGGCCGCCCCTTCTCAGGTGCCAGCCCCATCTCCGCCCCGGGTGCCCTCTCACCCTCAGCCCCTCGCAGGGATCCGGGGTGGCCCGGAGCCCGCCCTACCTTCCTGCGGCGGCTGTCCGGGGGCTGCGGGGCGCAGCAGGCAGGTGCGGCGCTGCCCCGCCGCCCGC
>NC_031770.1:67945370-68022288 GCF_001522545.3 Parus major | reverse complement strand
CAGGCGGCCCGAGGGATGCTCCGCGCCCCGGCGGAGCAGAGCCCGGTAGGAAGGTGCGGCCTCGCCGCTGTGTAGCCACAGGTGCGTGTCAGCGGGCCTGAGAGAGGACACAAACCCCCTCCGCCCTAGCTAGTGTATCAGCCCCTCTCTATAGCGTGGAAGTGTGCTAACTTGTTAAGGTACGTGATGTGATGTCACCAGGGAGTGAAATTTTACTGGAGACTTAGGGATTGTTTATGTTGAAGTCAAACAGAAGGACAGCCCGGCCCTGGAGGTAAGGAAGACCCCAAAGTAACTTTGCTTCTTGTGAGGTTAGAGCTGCCTGTGAAGGATAAAGGATCCTGGACAGCCAACACCAAAATCCTAGCTCCTCTGACACGTCTTTGAAACCCTCCCTTCTCCCTCCAGTATCATCTGGCAGTACAGATAATTAACTCTAGCAAGGTTGACTCTGGGGACATCTGGATCAATAGACAAGCAGCAAGAATGCTGCAAAAATAGATCTGCTTTGGGAAGTTTTACTATGATTAGTAACCAGTGGTATGGCTGTTAGTGACCAGTTAAATCATGCTGGTCCTGAACTTTTGAAGGGTGTGAGAAGCCTGGGTGAAACATCAGTTGTGGTGCCCTAATTTGGCTGCAACAATTCATGCTTATGAGTAACTCTTTTAAGTTTATACTTCACCTCCTAGTCTCTCTCTTGGGTAGTCACACCATCCTGCTGATTTTCATGACACATCCTTAGTTTCACGTGTGAAGGAATGATCTGCATGAGCTGAGAGGCAGTGCAGGGGACAAGTGTCCTGCTCATCTCAGTGGGAGCACAGGAGGCCCTGCATTTGTTTTGCAATGGGAACACACTATGAAGGACTATGAAGTGCTCAAGAGGGCTTTGATCCTAAGGTACAACAGTAACCCATGGCTAAGGCATGAGCAGGGAGCAGTGGGTGGTAGGATTTTGTGAAGCAGGAGCACAGGTGGGGAGCAGGGTCAATGGCAGGAGGCAAGGTCTGTGGGAACAGGGACTGGACCATGGCAACCAATTTGCAGCCCAGTGAGTAATAAATATATTCCCAGGTGGGATATGCAGGACTTGGACACATGACTACTACCCCTTTTTTTGCCAAGTAGGGGAGAGGGGTTGTAACTTTTGTCTCCTGTGAGTAGTACTGTGCTTCCAGTGTCCCTGCCTTGTCTACTGGCAAGGGAGAGGCTTGCTGCACCAAGCTTCTTCTGGTGTCTTCTCCTCAGCATCAGGCTGCACTACTCCCATCTGACCTCTCCTGACTGGAGCAGCCTGGAGCAGAGCCAGAGCTGGGTGCTGCTGGGGGAGCAGGTCGGAGAGGAGCACTGGCAGAAGTGGAGCATGCCAGCAGCCAAGCAACCTGACCTGCTGGCAGCAGGATGGAGGAGCTGCATGTAGGAAGATAAGGGAGGGAGCAATGATCTGTCTGGAGAAGTGGGATTTCAGTGCGGCTCCGAGCACAGATGCACCGGCAGGTGAGGTGCATGATTCCTGCCATTTAAACATTGATGTTCTCTATTTTTCAGGCAAACTGTCCTTCTCAATTGGTTTAAAGCAATTTCATGGTTGTTTTAAAACATCATAAATGTAGACCCCTCTTGGAAGGGAATAAGTGTCAGTCCCATCTGCCATTCCTGTAGCAGGAGGGTGGCTCCTTTGTCATAAACTAAGTCAAAACAGAGCCTGGCACAGCTGAAAACTAACTCAAAAAAACCCTATCTGGAGCAGTTTCCTAATACACCTGGACACATTTGTTGATAGCATTCTATTTTTTGATTACCTTACAGCCAACATGGGGCAGCCTCCATGTGTTTGCCACAGGGAAGTGAGTTGGCTCTGGAAGTGGATCTTTCTGACAACCACACACTGTTCCTGTTTCCACCCCACTTAGGTGGCTCATGAATGGATCTCAGACAAGCCCTTGTGCTCATGTAAGGAAGGAACACATTTATGAGAGCAAAGGTAGAGTGTAACTGCACTAGTCATGACTGACATCAATTTAAGAGACATGTACCTGGATCCATTTGTGAGCATCACCTGGAGCTCATCAGCAGAAGGTCACTTGGGCTGTCACAAGGCTGCCTGTGCATGACTTTGCTCCTTTGTGAAATGGCAGCGTTCATATGGAGAACAAAAGTAATGTTGCTCCTCAGGGAAGAGAGATTTTTTTCCTCAAGAACATTAAATGCAGGGGGATTATTTCACAAAATTCTTAGCACAAATGTTGTTTTAAGCTATCAGCACCTTGTCAATAAATAATGTTATGTGAAGGTCCTATTAAAATATATGTTCATGTGTGTATATGGTTATAGAGGAAATCTTGAAGGCAGGTTGATTCCAGAAGTATCAAGTTCAGAAATACAGTTTAAAACTCTCTCTTGAAGTTTTATCCTTGAGAAATCAAAGCTTTCCTAAAGCTTGAACAATGCGTACTCAGATGAAAGAGGTCTATCTGAGCAGAATAGAAACCACAAGGTCTTTCTTGGTTTTAGCATCAGAGTTTCTTCTCTCATTGTGCAGTTTCAGCAAAAAGCTCAAATACATGAATCCAGCCACTCTTCTTGTCATCACTGAGCTCTAAGTGCTGACCTTGTACAAAATATTCCCTTCCTTAGAAAGCTGATAAACCCCATTTTCTGGGCATGCTATCATTGGTCCTGATAAAGAACAGTTCACTAATTTAACTCCATGTTTTCATTTTCCTTTTGTGTTTTAACAAACAATTTCATTTCTCGTACTTCCTCCCCAGCCCCCTGCCCTGCAATTTCTTATGAATATAAGTATGCCTGTTAAAAACACAACAGAGGGCTTCTAAAGATAGAGAATAAGAGAACAATGGTAGAGAATGATCTCAGGAAATCTCAGGGACAATGAGAAATCTTATCAGGGTTAGCATGAGAATCAGTAAGAATTAAGATAGTCCTTAAACAGTCTCGCTTTTTCATTTCAACAAGTGTATTATAAATCAATTTCTCCCCCAGGAACTGGCTGCAAAGATATGTGTGTGAACAAAGCCTGTTGAGAAGAAGAGCAAATTAAAATTTTAGCATAATGCATGAAACTCCAGTCCAGCTGGAGGATGGGCCTTTTTGAGGTGATTGTTGGGAAATACAGCTTCTGCAAAGTTTTACATCTTTCCCCAAGCATGCTCTCTGTTTGAGTCAGGCAGCAAATAACCTGTCCTCCTTGCTCTCCTAAAGCAAGATGGATGGTGTTGGAGGAACATTCATCAAGCTGGACCCAGCTAAGCACAAGCTGCCGTCATGAAACGCAAGGAGTAACTGGAACAGTGACTCTGAATGTGAGCATGCAATTTCTGCTGAGAACAGTGAGCTTCATGCCCTGATAACCAAAATCAGACATTGGTCTTCCAGTATCTACTTTTTATGCAGGTACCACAGAGCTACAGCTCGCTCAGTTTCTCCAGGAAAAGTCTTTAAACTGTTAAAATTCCTCTCTCATTTACAAATTTGTCTGTAGTAAGAGCACAGTGCTAAACCTCTAGAAGGAAAAAGTTTAATACAAATGGAATGTCATTGCTTCAGTGCTCTCTTTGCTGCTTACAAATTACCTCTTGTCTGGGATATTGTTGGTAGTGAAATCTCTCCTTTGCAGCAGTTATTTAATGTTTCTCCCTCTTACGGCCATTTTCAGTTCAAGCACCTTTCCTACCCCATTCATCTTCTGCCTCCACCCACTGTCAGGGCTTCTGTTTATCTTCTGGTTAGTTAAAATGTCTGCCCCAATCCCTGTGCAAAATTAAACCCCAGGCAGGAAAATCGCCACTAGGATTCCCTAGGATTCTGCAAGTCTTAGCAGTCTTAGCAAGGGCTGCTAATACAAGTCAAACATTCCTCCTATAAAATGAGTAAATTAATAAAAACACTCTTTTCGACTCTGTGCTCTGGACGTGATATGAGCCACTTGCCAAACTCTTCAGGACAGAGCAGAGGAAGAGTTTTTTCCCTCTCCTTCCTCCTACACTCCTGACTAATGCTTCAAAAATTGGAGTGATGTTGTTCTGTGCACTTGAAAACAGAGATGTTCTGTGTAGAAACTTTCATAAGCACGGTGTGTCCTTCCCACAGAAGATGCATGTGCCTCAGATCCTGAGTCTGCAGCAGTCAGAGCTTTGGTCCAGGCCTGGTTTATTGCCTTGCACATTTATGTGTGAAAATTCTGCCATAGCCCTGAGGAACACGGAATTAAAAGTCTGTAGCTCCCTGGGTGACTTCTTGGTGATGGCTTTTGTGCAAGCCTGGTTTCAATTCTGTTCCTTGAAATTTGAGCTCAAAATCCTGGAAGTATTTCTTTATGCACCAAGTGACAAACCTCTGTGGAACCTGCACACAGCTCTGCCAGGTAGGTACAGCCCTTACTCCTTCCCATGCCTTAAATCCCACTGAAAACTATGAAAAAAATCTCTTTGTGTTAACTTTTAAATGTTAGCAACAGAGAAGTAAATTGGCTGTATTGGTCTATTACCCACTTACCGTTGCTGAGAAATACGTGTCTGAACAGCTGTCAAG
This sequence comes from Parus major, assembly GCF_001522545.3. Classification (NCBI taxonomy): domain Eukaryota; kingdom Metazoa; phylum Chordata; class Aves; order Passeriformes; family Paridae; genus Parus; species Parus major. The sequence continues at coordinate 68,017,734 of NC_031770.1, read as the reverse complement.
GCAAAAGCTCAGCTGTGTGAATCATTAAAACTGCTTCTCAGCTCACCACTGGTAAGTTTCAAGATAACAACTAAAAAATATATGTTCATCCAGTCTCCCATTAGCTCTCCTCAAGCTCGTGGGCCATTTAGGCAGCTTAACACAAGATTGATCTTGCTGTTCAGCAGCACAGCACGAGGCACAGGCAGAAGCTGTCTTTCCCTGCAGCTACAGAAGGAATCAAACAGCACAACCTTGCCACATGCTCCAAATTTGACAAAAGAGATGGCTGATAATTGTTGGCCTGGAGAGGGGATTATAGCTCAAGGTTTACCTGTGAGTCACATCCTTGTGCATTTGCACTCATACATACCTGTACCTGTACACACACATCCACTGCAGGAAGGAGAAGAAGAATGAGACAGCCCTTTGGGAGAAGATGCTCTGCAGCTCTCTGCTACTCCTGGGCCTTGACTTTATTTATCTAACCTTAATCATTGGGTTATCTACAAAATAGAACTGTTGCCTCCAGAAGCTGTATTTCAGTCCTGGAGAGGAATAACAGTGCTTTTACTAAATTGTTCAATCATTCTGAACAATCAAAATTCTGCCTGTTTTTTTAAAATAAGGGCTGGGAATTTTATTGAAGAGATATTAGTATAAAAATTGAAAAAGTATTGCCATTGTAAAAAAAAGATATTCCAGTTTACAGGAATTAGGTAGTGCTGGTTCACATACTGTTGAACAGAGATTTCTGTGATATCAGTTCGTCATCTGTATTTCCCCTATATCTATACTGTAATCCCAGATGTCCAGATTTGCTTAGAAATTATCCTGAGTTTCTATTAAAAATCCTATTTTCTATGTATTTTCAAGATTACCTTAGTGTTATTCTGGCTTCAGATCTCTGCCTTTTTTTGGATGCAATAAATCTGACTTACATTTTTACACTTCTAAGCTCAAGGATGAAAAATATCTTTCATTAAAAAGTGTAATTTGGCATAGGGATTAATCTATAATTGTCAGAATTTGACAAAACACCACAGCTGGAAAAGTAAGGATGGCTTTAAGAAATTATATAAGCCTTTTTATTACATGTTTTTAATGGGCTTACATACAACAGTACAAATGCCAAAGTATTTATATAGGGGATGGCAACGGCACTGGAACAATCGAGCAGATGTCACTGAGAGAGACCTTCCTTCATCTGCAAGCACTCAGGGAAAAGGGGTCTCCAAGAGGGGATGAGGTGCAAGCCAAAGTACTGGGGCTGACAGGGAGAAGAACAGTAGCAAAATGTTTCTTGTAGAAGATTCACAAACAAATTAAGACCATAATTAACGTAGTTGCACTTTTTCTATGGGCTGTCTTTCAATGTTGTTCAATACACTGGAGTGTGTCTGTACAATATATGCATCATTAAAGGTGACAAGAAGCAATAAAAACTGGGAGTGGCTGGCAGCATCCTTGAGACCTGATGGGTGAAAAGCAGCTTTCCTAGGATAGAAGGCTTTCTAAAATGTTCTGGACCAGTATGCAGGCCAATTTGATAATATGCACCCACCTTTAATAAAGGCCTCATCCATGTGTCTGGAAAGCATCTAATTTTTTGGGGACAGTTTGAAATTCAGTCTTTATCTGTAACAAAAGGTTGTTTTTTTGAACTATTACCATGTGGTCAGCCAGTCCTCTCCTCCATCTGGTTGCATTTTGAAGTCTTAGATACAATCCTAACAAGGAGGAGAGAAATGGTCTGCCCTCAGCAGAAAAGATACCACAGCTCCCCTGCAGCTGAGCAGCCTGTCTAGGAGCAGACGGTGAGGATAAAACTCAGTGTTCTTCCCGCAGGCTCTTTTCCAAGCAGTTTGCCCTCAATGTCATGTGGAGAAGCATCAATGATGCAGAGACACCACTTTGATCCAAAGTGGAATGACCTTCTCAGCCAAGAATTTGCAGGTAGGTTAGGTGCTACCACAGGGCTCATCCTTTTGGCATGTGCCTCCCTGCAGCATGTCTGCCTCCATCCTCAGCTATGGATGTGGGAAGCAAAGGCCAGTTAGATGCTCTGAAGATGCACTGGGGAGGACAGAGTGAGTTTGTGACATGTAGGTGCCTCTACCAGCATCACTCTCAGCGATGGCTAATCAAACACTCAGCTGGGCTAACGCTTGTGGCTGTGCCCCAGCTCCTGGCTCACTCACAGGCTCCTTGTTAGGAGGAGATCCCTTTACCAGAATGTATTGAATTTCCTCAGGAACAAGGTCGTTTCTCTGCACTTTATCAGGAGATAAAGTACAGGTTTCTGAAAGCATAAAGGCTTTTTTGCAGGGCTTGCTTTGTGCCTGCTACTCTCCTGTTGGCAAGGCTGGAGGCAGAGCCAGCAGCTACAGAGGAAAGCCTGCTCTGCCATCTCCCCCCGGTCCAGTCAGCACAGTGGGAATGAGTGTCTCACAGGACATTTACCTCCCCTGCGAGGCAAAGATGAAGAAGATGTGGCTTCTCCTGAACTGTAGATGGATTGATGCCAGAAGCTGGGCAAACAAAGGAATGAAGAAGCTGGAGCCCAGGGCACCAACACCTGCAGGGGGACACCCCAACACTGGGACATGCAGAGCAGCAGTTAGAAGAGGCAAATTTTCCCCTTAACTTTTCACTTCTCCCTCAGGCTTAATGCGAAAAGAAGAAGATGATCACTGCCATATAGTGGCAGGAGCCTTTAGGAATCCAGGGCTTTTCACTCAATCTTTGTGCTGAAGTGCTCAGTCTTACACTGCAAAGACAAACAGCAACAAGATTGCTCTCAGCAACCCAGACAAGAACATTTTAGTACATAATTATGGATGAGATGCAAAAGGACGAAAAAGAGGGAAAACATCTGTTCGCATAGAGTTTATTGCCGTTCACTTAAGAGGCCCATTAAATGCCAGAAAAAACTATTTATCCTTCTGTTTGGAGCAATTATCCTGCTGCAAATCTCTGTGTCAATTCGTCCTGTGATTATTCCTGGAGTGCTGACACTGTGCAGATACACCCACCACACAGAAAAAAGGTGCCCACCCAGGCTTATGGAGGGATTTTCAGAAGCAGGATAGCCAGTGCTTAGCCAGTGCTTTACCTCTATAGAGAAGTGGGTTGTTTCTTGGAGTCTTTCCCTGAAATTCAGCTGCCTCAACTCCTTTATTTCAAAAATATCCTTTGAGCTTTTTCATTGGAAGCACACCTAAAAGTGGGATTGCTCTTCTTGAAGTCACAGCAATATGGGATGTGAGAAGCCCAAATCCAGTTCTTTGAATGCTCAAAGGAGACCAGCTCTCCCACAGACCAAGAAACCATTTGACTCACCAGGCTGCAAGGTCTGTGCAGAAGAGAGGCTTCATCTCCTTGAAGCCCAACTATGCATTTGTATGGCAAGGAGGAAAGCAAGTATGAGTGTGTTGGTTTGTCCCTCCTCCCTATCTCCTCTGGCCTGCTCAGGCCTTCCCACAAGAGATTGGTGGTGAAGCATCTCCTGATCATACTGGGAGCTCTTGGAAAGCTAGGGTGGGGGGTGGTACTGACCGTACCAGGAACTCCTGCTGCCTTACCAACGTGGGAGATGACAGCAGGAATAGTCAGTCATCCCTTGACAGCCTTGGAATGTTCCTTATCTGAAATGTAGCTTAATGTACCATACTCACTGGAATTTCAAAAATCAGTTACTAATCAGTAATAACTAACCCAGATTGCAGCCAGGATGAAAATATATCAGTGGCTTAAGTCAACATCTCACATCCCTAAAACCAGTGGTCCAAAGACAGACCCTTTGAGCTCTTCTGGGCTGCAGTGGGCTGCATCAGTATTTCCCTCTGCGTGGGACACCTCTCAGAGTTCCCAAGCTCTCAAGTTTGTGAAATTCAGAGAAGTGTCACCTGGAAACAGAATCTGGACTGATATCCCACTGCTAGAGACTCGATACCCCACCTCACCCCCATTAAGAAATGCCAAAAAGGCATTAGACATGAATATTTCACTGAATCTTGAGGGAAATGTTTTAATATATATATACACCTTTGTACTTATACATTAGATATCCATGTCCACGTGTGTATTTGAACATTTGCATGCACACATCTGGGTGTGTGTATTGACTTGGACACCCTATAGCAAATATAGTATGCATGTTATTATCTTGAATCCACAACTGTTATTGCTGTTTGTAGTTGATCCTTGCTTAATCTAACATTTAAGTGCTGCTAGATTCCTTAAACATAAACAATTGACCATGTGTGAGTCTAAGATCAAATCCAGCCGTGTGTGGGCACTTCTCTGAGAAGTCTAGCAAGCAAGGGAGTTCACTCTGAATCTCATGACCTGCCAGTCTCCCTTAACCTTTCCTTCTTTACCCCTTTTTACATCCCTGGCCTCCATATAAATCACTCTAAATTGATTCTACCATGCAGTATTAGAGTAAGCCTTGCCATTGAGCTTTGCCTGACTTTTGTGAATTTATATGAAAGATTGTTTTCACTAATATATTTGATGGTGATTCTTTAAGCCACCTAGACCACTCTTTTGTGTGACAGAGAAGCTCCCTCCATGGCTCTACTGTGTTCCCTGAGGGAATGGTTGTTTTTAAGAACTTCATTTTAGCCAAAATGCTGACTAAAGGTTCACATACAGGTTCTGAAACACTGACAGCTGGCTCAGTTGCTTAATTCTCTGATGATGCAGAGAATAAACAAACTTCCCTTCCTCTGTTTGGCTCACAAATTGAAGGAAAGGTTAGTGTAAGGCAAAGATATCAGCTAGTTGACTGAGACTTTGGAGAAGTTGAATCAAAAGGTGGGAGATGTGACAACAGTGGGAGCACAACATATGATGCATGTGGTACATGTGTCTTACTGTGTGAGAGATATATTGTCCCTATGGTGAATAATGGACATTAACAGGAACACAGGAAAGTGATGTGGGGTAGTGCTCCCCTAGTGCTGGCTGCTGTCAGCGGTGTAAGTCTCAAAGGATGAAAGCAAAACACAGGAAAAAGATTCCCTTGAAACTGCTTTTACTTTTGGAAATACCTTTTGTATGAAAGGTACACGATATTGTTCACTTTCAGAAAAGTTTCTTTCCCCTTTCTTTTCTCCCCAGCACCTCCCTTTCTTAATAAGCCTGGGTTTTTACTCGTGTCTGCTCCTCCTTCTCCAAAATACGTAATTTTTACTTCTTCATTGAGAAAAACAGACATGAGGGAAAAATTCCCAGAAAGAAACCAGTCCACTTCAGATCTTGAAGCAGCAGTAATTTCTGATACCTGAGCACCCAGAATGGAGTCTGGGCTCACCAGGAGCCTGGTCAGGAGTCATTGGACACAATGGACCCCACAAAATGTCCAGCCCAAACACAACTTGAGGGGCTGGGGGACCCCAAGAACCCACAACATGAGGAACTACAATGCTTTCCTCTCCAGCCTTTTGGTATGGGAAAAACTCTGGGACACGCTGCTATAGCAGTAGCTTTATCTAGGATTATTATTTTAGTCCCCCAAGCCTTGCAGGTGTGTGGGAGCCCGACAGCACACAGATTTCCACTGAATTAAGCATCACTCCCTTTGCTCTTTGAGATGGAGTGTGCGGGTTTTTTCAGCAACTGCTTGATCCAATATCTCCCTCTGGTGGAAAGCAGGGAACAGAGCAGCGGACAACGTAACAATAGTCACTTGATTGCTGTGAAAACAATAAAAATCTCGGTCCAGGCCTTGATGTTATCTCTAATTGCTACATTTATTCCTAATGAATTTGCAATTTATCTCAAATAGTCCTTGACTTGAAGAGAATGGTAATGAATGGTGAATGAAAAATTTCCTGCATTTTCCAGAAATTTGTTTTAAACAGAGGCAAAAGCCTACATCAAGACAATATGACTTTATGGCATTGTTTCTGTGAAGAAAATCAACAAAATTCCCCATTGCAGAAAACTATTATTTTGTGCTCAAGCTCTAAAATCCATCACACATCCCATCTGCTCTCTGGAATCACAAGGATTGATAAAAATGTCTCAAAATATAATCATTCTCTTTCTATACCACAATTACACCTTTGAAGTTCCATGTGAGTATGACAGATTGGTTGCCATCTGCCAGGGGTGCCTCTTCAATGTAGATCAGAAAGTGTGGATAAGGAGGAAATACTCAAGCACAGTTTGGATAACTTATGTCCAGACATGCATGGGCTTAAGGAACAGCAGAGGGATAAAATGCTTTGCCCAGGTGACAGCTAAGTCTTTCTTTCAAGACACCTTTCATCAGCATGGGGAGGTCAGGGAGATTTAATGAACCTTCCACTGTTAATCCTCTCCCATGTGTGAGTATTTCTCTGACACTTGTTCTGTGATTTCAGATGAAAACTGCGGAGCTGATGAGGCAGCACAGAGAGATTTAAGATCAAAATGGACTTTTGAAAATTCCTCAGCTGCCAGCTCAGCTTCAGCTGGAGCTGGAGAGGTAACAGAGGCCACAGCTTTGCTTCAGCTCCTGGCATGAGTCTTGGGTGAGGAGCAGAAACTCAGGGATGGCTGATGAGATATTGCCAGAGGCTGACACCTGGGGCTGGGCAGCTGGATCAAGACAGGACTCATCTCAACAAACTTCAACTGCCTGAAAGCAGTCAGTGTCAGTGAGCTGGCCTGAAGGCACTGAAAGCGTGACTCCCCTTTGTGGGGAGGTGTACAGCTGGCACAGGGCAGTATCACTATGTATCTAAGATATAAGATTATTTAAATTTTACATGCCTAGGGAAGCATAATGGAAGGATGTTCAATTATTCCCCAAATCTTAGGGCATCTTCTTGGCAAATTGAAAGCTTTTGGAACAAAAAGATGACATTTCTGAATAGAATGCTCGATCTTTTTGTGGCATGACTTTAATCAGGGAGAAAACCTCTGTGAGAAGGAGTAAGATTTAAAAAAGAATTTCAAGCTAGAAACTGGGGAGGAGCAGAGAATCATGATGACATTTGTTTAAAGGTGCCATTTTGACATCTTTATAACCACAAGTCTGAAATATCAGACATATTTCAGAAGGAAGATAATTACCGGGTCATTGTAATAGCATGATAAAAATTACATGGGAAAGAACCAAAATACATCCCCTCCACATTAGGAAAAGGACATGAACTGTGTCAAATTAAAAGCAGAAATGGAAAGGAAGACTAAAAAAATATTTTGAGGAAACTAGTTACTAGACAAAAAGCCTCCTCTCTCCTAGCAGGAGGAGGGAGCCTGCTGGAGGGCTCTGGAGGTGTCCAGGGTGTCTAGTCATCAAGTGATCAGGGCGGCAAAGGAGTTTGAGAGAAAACACATCCTAACACAACAGCTAAACAGATTACATGTGTCTGCATTCAGCGCAGAAAAGCTTAGTGAAATTCCCATGGCAGAACCATTTGTTAAAGGGATAATGCAGGGAAGCTGCCTCAGATTGAAGGGTCATTAGATGAGACTTTAGAACGAATAAATGCAAGGAATAGTAACAAATTCATGAAAAGCAGATGTTACTCGCTTGTGAGTTTTTAAGGAATGCTGATGGAAATTGTTGCACTGTAAGAGCCTGTTTATAAGCCTTTACTTAAAACAGCTGAAGAAAAAAGAGGATGGCAAGTGATACTGTTTTCTTTTAAGCACTGTAAGGGATCTAGAGAAATGCAAACCATTAAATCTGACACCAGTGGCAAGCAAACAGCAAAAGCCATAGTAACAGAATAGTTGCAAGGAGAGACAGAGACTAAGAGGGGAGAATTGGCAGAGCTTTGCAGTGAGAACCTATGAAGCTGTGCACCACCACCCTCTGACAGCTTCAGAGGAAACTGTGAAGCTGCAGATGAGAGCAATCCGCTCACTGTGATCTGCTCAGCTTCTGGAAAGCCTTTAACAACATCTGTCACCAAGGACCCATTAAGAAGCTAATCTGGCATGGGATAAGTGGGAAGATCCTCTCATGAGTCAGCAACTGCATACAGGATAGAGAGACAAGGTAAGGATAAATCATCCATTCTTCACAGTGGAGAGAAGCCACCAATTGCATCTTAGAGGGATTGTGGTAGGGCCAGTGTTCATCCACAGACCCATCAGACAGGCAAATGACCGATCTGCTGGTGGTACCAGTCTGTTCAAGGCAGTAAAACGCAAACTGCCTCAAGGAGTGGCAAAACCCATCTCATGATGAAGCAGAGAAAAACACCTGGCTGAGCTGGGAGGAAGACTGACTCTACCATGGCCTCTGAAAGTGCTAGTACTACTCAGAACAGATATCTCATTGACACTTAAATGCTTATTAATGACTATAAAGCATTTGTATACATTATAAAGGGAAGAGAGTTATGGAATGGTTTCTGTTAGAAGGGATATTAAAGATCATCTAGTTACACCCCCTGGCATGGGCAGGCACACCTTCTATTAGATCAGGCTGCTTAAAGCCCCATTTAACCTGGCCTTGAATAGTTCCAGGTATAAGGCACCCACATCTCTAGACAACCTGTGCCAGGGCCTCACCATCCTCAAAGTGAAGAACTTCTTTCTAATCCAAATCCACCCGCTTTCATTTAAAAGCCATTCCTCCTTGTCCTGACTACATGCCCTTGCAAAAAGTCTCTCCAACTCTTGTAAGCCCCCTCTAGGTACTGGAAGGTGCTGTAAGGTCTCCCCAGAGCTGTCTCCTCTCCAGGCTGAAAAACCCCAGCTCTTTCAGCCTGTGTACATAGGGGAGGTTCTCCAGCCCTCTGATCATTATCTCCTCTGGACTCTCTCCACCAGGTGCATTTTCTTCTTATGTTGTGGGCCCCAGAGCTGGCTGCAGCACTCCAGGTAGGGTCTCACAAGAGCAGAGCAGAGGAGCAGAATCACCTTCCTCCACCTGCTGGTCACTCTTTGCAATGTAGACAAGGATACAGTTGGCTCTCTGGGCTCTGAGCACATACATTGCTGGGTCACGTTGAGCTTCTCCTCAACCAACACCCCCAGGTTCTTCTCCTCAGGGCTGCTCAGTCCATTTTCCACCCAGCCTGTATTTGTGTTTGGGATTGCCCCACCCCAGAAACAGGACCTTGCACTTGGCCTTGTTGAACATGACAAGGTTTGCGAAGTCCCACCTGTCAAACCTGCCAGGGTCCCTCTGGATGACATCCCTTCCCTCCAGTGTGTCCACCACACAGCTTGGTGTCATTGGCAAACTTGCTGAGGGTGCCCTTGATCTCAATGTCTGTGTCACTGACAAAGATTTTAAACAGCACCAGCTGTTTAAGAAAGCTGACCCCTGAGAAATAACTTCACTTGGGACACCAGCCCCTCCTTGTTGGCAAGAACAGGGTCCAGCATAGCACCTTGCCTTCTTGGCTGCTCTGTCACTTGGAGAAGGAACCTCTTGGATTGCTTATGCTTTACTGCGCTGTCTTCTCCAATAGGTATGTCCCCATGAGGACCAGGGCTTGTGAAAGTGAGGAAGTTATGTATTATGTAAACCAAGATACTCCCAGGTGGGGGAAGAAGACTCTGAGAGAGAATATGTTGGAGCTTTCTAAACTCAAATGGCCTGTGGAGTCACTACCTCTCCTAACATGCAAGAAAATGGCATCAGATGATGTTTTCAGGTTCAAGACAAAGTTGAAGGCAACAAGTTCTGCTCCTAGACAAAGAAGTTTCTGCCTTTTTAGAACCTGTTTTCACAGGATGTTTGGTTTAGAATGGTTTTAGAAGCAAGTCAACAACTGTGTGGAAGATAAATCATCTGAAACACTAAGCCACCCCTCAGATGAGGAAGATCCTAGGCTAGAAGTGGCTGTCTCCTCTGCTGGCCATGAGCAGAGCTAGGACACCAGACAGATAAACTTTGCAGCCAAACCTATTCTGACACTGTATCAACCAGACAATTTTAGAAGAACACCATCGCCCTGCAGAGAAGTGCACAAGCATAGCTTTGCTTTTTTTATGGAGCTACGATCACCCTATTATTAGTAGTAGTGTTTCTTGCTCCAGGGTAAGTTACACAGTTTGCTATTTTTAAGCTTAAAATAAAGATTAAGAAAAAAGAATCCATTCTTAAGTTCTTTTTCCATGTATTTTTATGTTTTGTGTTAGCTGAGGACAAAGCTGCAGTTTGACAAGCCCTATGCCAACACTGCTGCCAAAAGCTGCAGCTCTGTCCTCTCATACCACTGGAAAGGACAAATGGGGGGGATGGAGGGGGGAATGCAAAATTAGCCTTCAGAACTGAGAAAAAGAGGATGAGGCTGCTGAAGGCAGGGCTGGCTTAGGCTGGTCCCAGGCACTTATTGACCTATAATTTAATTTGGTTTCCTCTGACAGCTGTCCCTTGCAAATGATAACTGTCCTCATCCCCCCTGAGAACAGCAAGAGTTGGCAGCCATGGCTGAATGTGGCCTTTCTTGCCATCCCAAATGAAAGAAAATCCCTTGCTTATGAAAGGAAACACTACAGAAGTGACCTTTGCTCCACTATTAGAAATTTATTTATCAGTTAATTTTAATCACTGAAATTATTGAAGGATTTTGAATAGTTTTGTAATTCTATGGGAAAAAAAGCTAGACAAAAATGGATGATAACACTCTCAAGTGAGCCATTTAAGATTTAATGAGGCATTTAATCACTAAGAGTCAGACCTGTACTTTGATGGTAAGATGCCATTCTGGGGAGTGATTATCTTCAGACACATCAAAGGGCTTGAATTGCTGAGGGGGGTGTAAAGCCCAACAGAGCCTCTGCCACGGAGTGAAAAGATCCGCGCTCTGGTGACTCAGCCTTTTTACAGCAGAAGAGCTTGCTCATGTCCAGTTACAGACAAATTTTTCTTTAAAGTGTGTATCTTGTCTTAAATGGCTCTTCTATGAAACTGATGCTGGTGTAAAAATCCTTGTAGGTTTGTCTCCAATTTATTCATATCAGCTGTTGCAAGGAAAACAGCCAGTGTTGTTATGAAGTAGAAAAGATATGTTGCATTCCCAAGCCCACTCCGAAAAATCCTCTTCAACAAAACAAAGGCCATATCAATGTTGCTGTGTGGGGGAAGAGGGGAGGAGATGGGGGGAAATCACTGGTGTCTGAGAGCAAAATCTGAGTGCCTTGAAGGAAGAAAACAGATTTGCAAACTAGTGTGAGAAAATATGCACAAAACTGTAGCTCATGTGGGGCAATATTAGCAGAAACTGTAAGTTCCCTGAGGTGCAATATGAGCAAATGCAGTGATGGGTATCATAGACCTGCTCTTAAAATCACACTTGCCTGGTCACTGTGTGTGACAGTGACCTAACACTGCTTTCTGTAAGAGCTGACCTGAAGCATTGTAATGAGGCACTACATGGAGTTTTCTTTTCCTTCTAAATCATATAGACAATGATAAACAAGGGCAATTCTAGATTAGATTTGGTACAAGAGGAGACAACTTATTTTTACTGAATCTGAGCCTACTGCATCTGACACCCTTTAGATGCAGATGCAGAAATGCTGAATTGATGTTATTTGTACTACACTGCAGCAATTTGAACCCTGTTATGTGAAGAGTATTTATGTATCTTGTCTTCTTCACATGAGGCTAGGACAAATGCCAGGGCAGATGGAGGAGACGATCAGCTGGACTAATACTTGGAACAACACATTATGCCTTTCCAAGGTGATAGAAGATACCACTGAGTATCTGCACTGGAACAAGCTGTTGACTTAGTTCCCTTCTATACGGTAATGGACTAAAAGATCAAGCTGCTGCTAGGAGATGCAGCACTAGCTGTAAACAGAAAAGGAGCATCTGGGATTCAAAGCTTGGCCCTCAATGAGGAGCCTTGCAGAGCAGAAATGCACTCTTCCACCAGGTGAGCAGCCTCGTTGGCTGTGCCCCTGTGCACTGAAAAGCCACCTGCCCCATGACCGTAGTTGTGGACCACTGGGAGCTTAACTCCTCCTTGGCTCAAAACCTCTCTTTGCACTCTCACACACTGCCTGGACGGCCTCAGGCCCACCTTCACCTGGATATCCTGAGCTCCATGCAGTGAGGGCTCAAGGGAGCAGCATCTATCAAAGATGTCTCTAGTAGTGCCATCATCAGGGGAGAGACTCCAGCTCCCCTCTTCCCTGGTTCCCCCTAGGGTCACCCTGTGTATCCCTGGGTAGATGTAAGTTAAGCCATCTCCATCCCGGATGAAGTGTTTCACCCAAGGAGCATGAACCTTGAGTACTTGTCCCCTGACAGGGAAGAGCTGCTTGTCCCCCACCAGCTGGTGAGCTCCAATGCCTGCGCAGTTGACGACGATGTCATATTCACTGTGCAGTTCCCACAAGTCTGCCACTTTCCTGGTGTACATCTGGGTGCCAGTTGCCTTCAACCTGCAAAAAGACTCCAGAAGTGAGGCAGAAAAGAAACCTCTAAACCCTTACATAATTATTATGAACATTAAGTAAATGAGATGGATTGCCTTTGCCTTTACATACTGATCAAAACCAAACAATAAATGGGACAAAAAGCAAAGAAAATGCCATGGGGGTTCTGTTTGTGATTTTTTCTGATTTGACCAAAGGTATTTAGCTTGGTCAGGCTGGAAAAAGCAAGTTAAGCAGTTTTAGAGAAGGGTCTGGCATCAGACCCTAGGCAAACAGTCAGGTCCTTGTGGTCTTGATTAATTTCTGTAACAGTACCAAGCTTTAAGAGCCCAAGCAAGCTAGGAAACAACAAATTTATTTACCAGCTTGCTCATGCTAGTGGCAGAGCTACCGCACTACGTCCCTTTTAATTTGCCTGTTATATGCTGCCACATTCATTCCCAACTCACCTCCTGAGCTATGTAGCCACCTAGTGCCACATGCCAAGCCCTGAAATCTGCACTAAGGCTGGGCAGATGTGGCACAGGACCCCCAGAGTGCCCATAACCTTCTGGAGCAGCAGCCAGGAGTCACCCAAGGTGGCTCAGAGTACTATACATGCATGTCTGAGCTTCAGTGAAAGTCACCTCTTCTCGAGATTCATTTTTAAGCTCAATTTCAAGCCAAATCCTCCTCTGAACTTTCCTGAATTTTGAAGATCTTCCCTGTGGAAAATCACTGGTATGAGATGGAGTCCCTGCATGCTGTCAGCTGGATCCCATTGCTCAGGGATTTTGCTGGGGGTTTTAGCATAAGCAAGTCAGGAGACAGGTCTGTGATGCACTAAGTGGAAAATCCCATCCTCTGCAACATTCTAGCATCTGGCAAAGTCATCAACCCCACTGTAAAGGCAGTGGTTTCCCACAGAGCAATGAGTGAGTCAAGAAACCAGGGCACAGTTGATGCTTTGGAGCCTGATGTAGCAGGACACTGAATCTGCCTGGGAAAAACAGGGGAGACCTCATGCAGCAGCTGTGGCTGGGCAATTTGCAGGGAGAGCTCCTAAGAGTTGTAGCTGGGACTCTATCACCATGCCACAAAAAATACACCAATGAAAAAACCTGCTGAAAACTCCTGCATTTGGGCAAGTAAGCAGGAAAAAATTCCTGAAGTCTATTTTTGGCCAAGCAAGGTGGGCACAACAATTTTCCTTGTGGATTGCCAGGAGAATGGTCTATATATACTGCTCAGGTCACTGGGGGTTTGAGAATTAGTTACACGTTTAATATTCTCTCATTTCTCATCACCAGGGAGAAGAGAAAAAAAAGAGCTTGATCATCTCATTAGACTACATCCTTTGAGAAATAAAAAGACTACAGCAGGAACAAGGCAAGCAGAAATCACATGGCAGATACTAAATGGGTTGTACAACTTATCTGTCATGCAGCAGAAATTTGCTTCAGTTAGGCAATGAAATATGACAGATCATGTGTACCGAGTAGATGGCACGGACCCCACACGGCACTGGTGCCACAGGAGAACTCCCAGCTTGCCTGGCTGCTACAAGAAGAAATGCTTTTTTGCATTTTGCAGTGTGATAAAAGGCATTCAAGTAACCAGCTGAGCTGGCAATTTGTACCTTGGTGTCAGTACACATCTCTTTACTTAACCTCAAATCAGCTTGCAGCCTGTCTCTTTCTCTCTAGTGGATACAGCCATTTGCTCACTTCAGAGGTACTTACTTGGATTAAATACTCATCCCAGTATGTCCCAGGGTGTCAAAGCCCTTTTAGATCTGCATCCTGTCTCTTCTATGGTTCTCCAAAACTTTGGTATTGGGGGGAAACTTAAAAATTGGCAGATTTTCTAACTTTGATGTCAATCCAGGCATGAACTCTGGAGCCACTACTCCTCAGAGTGAGTGCATCACCCATCTCATGCAGGCAAACATTTTCAAAAAATTTATTTCAAGAAAATGCTGTTTAACATTTTGGGTTTTTTTCATCTAAATGGATTAAGAAATTAGTCCAATTGTTGAAAAAATCTGAAATTAATTGGTCCAGCTACTTCATAAGTGCAAAGTCTTTGCAAGAAGACACCTTCCTAGATGTGCTTATTCTCTCAGGGGCTGGATGAATCTTCAAAAACAGAGGGATATAATTTGGGAAGTTTGGCAAATGTGGAGCAGCCAAATGTTTTCTCAGGACATGGCAGGTTCCTGATGTACCTTCAAGGTCTGGCTGGCCAAGTATGGTGCCTGTGGCTATGTTGGCCTTTTGCCCAGGGTCACTCACACTCTAAGGCCCACTGTAAAGACACTTGGAGAGAAAGTGGACATTGCATAAACAGGGCTTTTCACATTTTAGAAAAGCTGGGTATTTATTTTGTGTGCTTCTCCCCAAGCAAGCGTTTGTTGCATTTTCTGCAAGAAGAAACAGCCTTTTTCCAGTTTTATTCAAATCTAAGGCTCTCAAGGAGACCCTGTCTTGCCTCCAGTCCCTCTGCCAGAGTTTCCCTCTGCATGCCCAGCCTGCAGCAAAACCTACCTTTTCTCCAGCCACAGCAGGTAGGGTGGGCAGTCACATTTGAGGGTTGTAAAGGCCTGACCAAATTGGTGCTGTGGGAACTTTAGGAGTTCTGCTTCAGACATTGCTCGAAATCCCAGCACAATATCTGACCAGAAAGGTAGCTCTTCTTTGGGAGTGCTTTTAAAGACCTGCCAACTAAAAAGACAGAGAAAAACCTGGAAAACTCCAGTGGTATTGCTCTGCCATGTTATGTGTCATGGCAATCTTTGCACAAACCCAGGAGCTCAGGAACCTCTTTTCCCCCATCAGTGCAGCTCTGCAAGGTTAACAGCAATGGGTAAACATTGCTTCCTGCTCCTGCAATACCTGCCTGAGTCAGCACAGCTGGGCTTGAGGGTGGCACATCAAGGTAAATGAACTGCAGAGAGCCCTTCCAGTGATGGTGCATGTACAGAGTGCCCTCATTCAGTGTCTCCACCACAACTGTAGACACCTGGTGGACCTGGTGGGGCCACCTGCAAACCTGCTCACCATTCCTGGGGTATCCATAAAGCTACAGAGTGCTCAGTTTCAATACTCCCAAGAAGAGAATTTCTGAGTAGATAATAGGCAGCATAAAACATCCCAAACACACAATCCCCAGCTGAATCCCTGTACCTAGCTGCTGAAGCTGGAGGATCCTGCAGTCCCACCCCTCTGGAGATGATCCCTGCTGCAAACAACTAGTGGGTAACAGTGTAGAAAACATCAGTTTAAATATTAAAAGATATTTGGTGCTGCTCAGACTGGAGTGGCTTTTCTGTGCATACCTGTCCCTGAATTTTGCCTAAAAATACATCATATATGAGCAGCTACAATGCATTTTCTTTGGAATACAGACATAAAAACTATTCCTTGGAGGGAATATCCCTGAATTCTAGCAAAGAAAACCTGTCTGTCTGTTCCAGAACACAGCACAAATGTACATAAGGCTGCCCCAGGGGCTGTTCTTACCCAGAAACCAGGTGAATGCCAGCCTCTGATGCCTCGGCTGAGTTGCTGATGGCAAAAAGGTAAGTGAAGGTCTCTTTGAACCACTGCTTCTGCCTGTGGATCGGTGTGTCTGCGTGTGAACAAAACCAAATGTGCAGACAGGAATAATGCAAAGAAAAGAAGCATACAAATGTCAGGGATATGGGATAGACAGGGAACACAGGTCAAGGCACTTTTCTTCTTGAGCCTCTATGCACCGCTGCACAACTGGACACAGCTGCATGAGGTGCCATGAGCAGTGCTACCCTGAATTAAACAAACCTGGGTAGGTGTGAGGGATGAGCATCCCAGCTGCCACATCACTCGTTGTGTTGGGGCTGAACTGGTCCGAAAGGACTGTCACAGAGCAGCTGGGACAAGTCTCTGTGATGCACAGTGCTGTGGACAGGCCGATGACTCCCGCACCCACCACTGCAACCTTGGGTGAGGCCATCTCCAGGATGCAGAGCTAGAGCAGAGAGGTTCCTACCTGCATTTGGAAACAACATATCACATGTCACTATCATCCAGGGTGAGTATCAGGCTATGAAGCACCCACATGAGATGTAATGTAATCACTCCCCAACAACTAATTGAAGGTTTACTACTGCACACAACCAGGACTGTGGTGTGGACTAAAAAAATCAGCCTTTGATATGACAAAAAATTTTGAAAATTCTTTCAGTAGCCACTACCTCATCCTCAGCACAAGAGGGTGATCTTCATGTACACCACTAGTGTTTGGGCTGGTTTGGGGGTTTCCTCAATAAAATGCGTGGGAGTGAGGCACCCATCAAGTTTTCTATTGTATCAGGTGCAAAAGTCACAGAGCTCTGGAGAAATTGCCTTTTTTAGAGCTTTTTAAGCAAAAAGGTTGCATGAATATTTGGATCTCCAGAAGTGAGGGCTGTCACTACCTGGGCAGCAGAAGCAAATCACACTGGAGGTCTCCAATCCATTCTTGGTCCTTGTACCTGCCAGCATGACCCACTACCTTGGACAGATTCATGGGCATCCAAGATTGCCATGCTCTCTCAGCAGCACATGGTGGCCTCCACATGCCAGCCAGTCTTGCTGCTCCAAGGGCCTCTCTATTTTTGCCTCTCTTTGCCTTAGTTTATAACTTATGCTTTATGCCCTGGAGCAGCTTTATTCCACTCCTCATCTGCTAATTGCTACTCCAGGAAGTGCAATGTCTCTATTTTCCCCGTCCTGGGCAAGTTTTGGAGCTGGCACCTGTCCTGGGGAGTGGCACATAGCTCCTAGCTGACAATCACCTGGCTGCCCATCCCAGTGAGATGCCAGACTGTGTTCCTGGCCATGGCCAGCACAGGTCTCACACTGGTGAAGGCACCAAGCAGAACTGAACCATGCAGCTCCATGCATCCTGCAAACTCCCTGAAGCCAGGACTAAATGGGCCTAGAAGAGAGAGACTGGGCAACCTCAGAGGTGATGAATCCTTTAGCAGCTTTGAACCAGGTGAATAGGGGTGCTCCTGCTGGGTCAAGCGCCCCTTCAATAGGTTACTGTCAAAATCTGACCAGGGATGTAGAGGGAGGATCCCTTCTGCCTATAACTAATTTTTTCCTGGAATATCTACAACATACACTTTCAGAAAGGATGCTGAGTGAGATAGATCTTCAGTTTTGTGCCCTGATGGTTCTGGTTTCTCCTATGGGGCTTGCTTATCAGTGACTGTAGAAATCCAGCCTTTCTAACTGCTTTCTGAGAACTTTTACGGGAAACCAGTGCCTGCGCTTACAATGACAGGCTGATTTACCATCTTCCTGTAGCTTTTGGCATCTTTGATGTAAATTTAGGCAAGACAGACAGCGTGGAATTATGATAGGTCAGGTTTATTTATGAGATCCTTGCTCATAACTGTTCACACAGCTTCTCACTTACCCCTGAGGTTTTGCTACTTAAAATTTGATGTTTCTGCTATGTAAGAAGGGAAAGAGCAGCAGGCACTGTTGCCTGTCATTTCATTCCTTCTGCATCACAGCCAAAGGTTGTTACAACCTGTCTTCTTCCACTCATGGCAATGATTAAGTTTCTTTCTGTTAATTATCACATTTTCTTTCACAAGCTGACTACAGAAGTGCCTGCACAGCAGAGAAAGAGGACACAGTATGGGAGGGAAAATGGACCCTGGACCAGAACTGCTGGCCTGCATGGCTGACATGCAAAAACCCAGTCTGGAAAAATGCTGGGGGAAGGGGAAATGGAAAGTAAGGAAAAATATTAGTAACAAGAAATTGGGGGACTGGGTAATAATTCTGTAATTACTTAGGAAAACTAGTTCTGAGAAAAGTCTCTAAACACATCTTTATGAACAACCCTTCTCACTCAGAACTGTCAGCTGTGGAAATGGTGTGTGGCTCTCAAGCCTCCCAGCAGTCTGTGGACAAGCTTTTTCAGCTGCCCTGGAACATATGCAACGGGTACATTATCCACCTGCCAGAGATGTGCTTTCAGTTGTCCCTCACAGCTCTCCTTTGCTGAAGCCCTTGGACCATGGTGGAGATTGAATTTCCCAACTGACCTCCCTGTCCCTGGGGAAGAAAGGGGAGCTGTGGCTTGGTGAAGATTCAGGTTTCACAAGTCTACCCAGTTCAGATGGGATTTTTGCAGATGAGCCAGTTTTTTATCAAATGATCCCTGTGCTGCAAAATCCAGTAAGGGCAGGAAGGGGTTGCTGATAGTGCTGGAGCCTGTAGGAGCAGCTCAGAAGGCAGGCATCTGTTCAATGCACCATTTTTCCTGCACCTACTGCTGCAGTCCAGGAACATGACAAGGCTTCATGTCAAAAACTAACTGGGTGCAAAGCAGATTCTACACACAGCTTGTATGAGCAACTCTGGGTTTGCAGAGCCACTGACCCCACTTTGAGTGCAAGGCCCTATGCACTATGCACCTATGGCTTTGCCCTGGCAGCACAGCCTGCATCTTGTGGGGTGGGGAGCACAGGAGGAGAAATTATTTTTAGCTGATGTGGCAGCCCAGCTTAGTCCCAGCAGGGGAGACATTCTCATCCCCTCAGACAGGCCTGAGCATTTTGCAAAAATCAGCATTTAAAAGGCAGATCAGTTGCAGTAGCTGCTGGGGAGGGAGGCAAATGGTGTCAGGCATTATTTAGCTCTCTGTCCCTTCATAGTTTACACAGAACAGGCCAGAAGCCAGAGAGAGTCACCTGGAGCTGCAATTCCCCCAGCAATGAGGACCCCAGTTGCCTGATGTGGGTTTCATGTCATGTCCCTGCCACCCTGCTGATTCTCCCAGGCCAGAATGAATTAGTTTAAAAAATACTGAGATATTTTGTGACGTGACTTCACCTCTCAACTCCCACAGCTGAGGAGATACGTCAGCCTCATGTGACACAAGGGGGTCTTTATTCTTTCTTGCCTCAAATAGTATGCCACCATTAAATGCCACTAACTTTCAGCTCTAACATCATTCTGGCAGTGGGTAACATGGCCAATATGGATAAATACACTGTTCCCCAGCATACACACACACACACACAGAGGAACGTGTACATCCACTGCCAGCTGCAGCTGCAGCCCCCGGTCACAGCATGCTGGATGTTCTTAGCTTGTGTCGCAACCCAGCCAGCCTACCAAAATAAGCATATTTACACACCCAAATAAACAGTGGAAAAAGCCCAGCTGAACTGTTGACCAGAAAAGTCAGAACAGGAAGTAACTAAAGAAAACAAAAACCTGTTATATTTTAAGGCCTTGGTTTCTTGGGGTTTTTTTGGTTATTTTTAACTGACTCTCATCATAATGAGATAAATGCTGAAACACTGTTTGGAATCATGTGAAGCCTGTGGTACTGGGGAGCAAAGGCTCAAGCTTTTCTGAGATGCTAGAGGGGCTCCTCATCCACCAGGGCAGCTGTACCCACTGCCCCTGTCAGTGCATGTCATGGAACCCTTTCTCCCTTAATTTTTTTGTTGATCACTTTTGTTTAATCACTTCCCCAGTTTACAAGCACCCTTGGTGTTACTTCCCTTCACAGGACCCCAGAAAGGGGATTTTCTGGGCAGAGGCTGTTCCATTCTTGGGTCTTTGCAGAGGAGAAGCTCCTGATTTTGGCCTTTTGCCTCTGGCCAGGTCCCCTTTCTGCTCTTTGGGCTGCCCTGTGAGATGTACATTTAGGAAGTGCTGCAGGAGAAAGGAGAAGATGATCTTTCTTCCCTGAACAAAGGACTCTGGGGGCTATTTGTGATCCCCTCAGCCTTTCTGCACACACAACACTGCTGCCAGAAAGCAGGATTCACAGGCGACCACGGAAAGCCACTGTCACAGGGGACCCCGGGGCTACCAGGAGGCCTCAGCTCCTCCTTCAGGTGGATTGTTTGCAAGCCTGGGACACAGCTTCGAAGGGATGATAGGTATACCCCTCCATCAGCCACCTGCAAGAGCCACCTTCACCAAGAGCACCTACACTCCGAGGGATGCTCTTGTTTTCCCCCCGAACGAGAGGGGAAAGCACTCCTCTCTGCGATCCTGGCTCCCCGCAGGGCCGGGATGTCGCCGCTCTGGGCGGGGAAGGGGGGCAACAGGGAGCAGCTGCGATCCCGGATCTTCCCCCCAGCTAAGCCCTGCGGTTCACCCCTCCCGACCTGGTGTGTGGGCTGAGCCCTGCCCGGCTCCGGGAGATGGGATCTGCCCACGGGAATTCCCCACGCAGCCACTGCGGGCGCTTCCCCGGCCCTCGGCAGCAAAAGGGCTCCGACATCCAACATTTACTTCTACACCTAGTAGTACGGTCTGGAAACAACCCAAGGGGAAAAGAAGAGCAGGCGATACCTGGTGAAGAGGGGGCCCCCGGTCCCCTCTGGAAAAGCCGGCCTCCCGGGAAGCGCGGGGCCCGCCGCCCCCTGTCCCGGGCCGTTCCGGGGCCCGGCTCCGCGCCCTGCTGGACGGAGGAGCTGTTTGTGCCCAGGCCCCGGCTCGGGCCGCCTCCGGCACTGGCAGCGCTCCCGGAGCGCCCGGCGGCCTCTGCCGGGGCCGGGCCCTCCGCCGCCTGCCAGAACTTTTTCCCCCTGATACTCCCTCCAGGGGAGGCCCAACGGGACCGGCTGTGCTGCAGGGAATACCCCGTCCTTTTGCTTCCCTCATAGGCAGTCATGTTCTGAGTGTTTCTGGAGCTGCCTGAGGATTGCCACAGCGCTTGAGCAATCGCGGGAGCGGCCAGGAGGGGAACTCCGGCCATCACAGGTCGGTGAGGAACGAGCGGGCTCCTGCCAGACCGCAAATCCCAGAGCGCAGCCAGGGAGGGCTGTTTTCAGCAGAAAAACACGAGTTTGTCAAAAACAAACCTCTCTGCAGGAGCTCTAGGATGAAATTGCATGCCATATACCCCGGTTTATTGCCTCCGGGGCATTAGCCGTTGGCAGGATATTTTGGCTAATATTTGACAGCCTGAGCATTCGTCCCTGAACATTCTCAGCAGGACAGTGTTTGCCGACCACTCCCTCCAGCCCTGTCGAACAGCATTTGCAAAGGATCTTCCAAGCAGGTGCCTTTTCTCTGTAGCCATTTGAATTCAGACCAGAAGCCATCCAAAGGGTATCTGTATGAACAGCAACAGCGTGCTCCACACACATTGAATTTTTCTTGTCTCCCAGTCTAGCCGTACTCTTAAAACTAAAGCCATGATACAATATACATCACTGGTCTTTAAGATACATATTTTTTTTTTTAAGATTTTTCCTTTCAACAGTGACAGGAACAAGGCATAATTCTCCCAAATTATAGTATGGCTTGATTTTTCTGCGTGTTCTGAAAATAGAGGATTAAGACAGGGAAGGCAGCAGAGGAACAGAGGTTTTGCTTGTTTAAAAATTAAATTTTTGATGGGCTTGCTGTATTGTAAAATGAACACTATTCTAAGTCATTGCAGGGCATCTGCAATAGGTTTGAAGAGAGTCATTTCACATATGGAAATCTACAAATATACATGGATGTTGCAGTTCCAGCTAAGATAAAAACTGCCTGCTACTTCTGAGATTCTAGTGCTTATTGCTTAGAACTTTGCCAAATAGGAATGAT
Source organism: Parus major (assembly GCF_001522545.3). Lineage (NCBI taxonomy): Eukaryota > Metazoa > Chordata > Aves > Passeriformes > Paridae > Parus > Parus major. Next base: position 67,995,823 of record NC_031770.1, on the reverse strand, counting down.
TTGGATCAAAACGTTCTGTGACAGATGTTTGTGCAAGTCTGAATGTTTCAGGGAATTCCCAGTATGTTTTTTCCTGAGAATAAGATGCAGGAAATTCACAGGTTTGTGATACCAAATCCTTTGATAATATAATTGAAAAAAAATCTATGGGCTGAAGTATTTTGCGAAGGTGAACAAACACATTGTATTTGGTAAAGCACAAGTCATGATTTGTGCGTTTGGGAAGAGACTGCCAGCCTTCTGGCACAGAACAAACACAGCCCTGATTGTACTTGGAGCTCTTCCTGAAGCATGACTGGCAGTGGCATCCCAGCACACCATCAACCCAGCTTGAGCAGTGTTTCCTTTTACCTTAGCATTCCCTTTGCTTTGTGTGCTATCCTGAACAGAGCCTTAACAACGGGCAGAAATCACCCCTCTGAGCACAGCAGTGCTGACCTATTTCAGATCTTGTGAATGGCATGCACCATTTATCTGCCACTTCTTTAAGCAGTTCAGGTCAAGCATCAGTGTCCATAGCAAGTTACTATTTCAGCAAGGAGTTTCAGCTGTGCCTCACTTTGCTGTTGTCCCATGTTATTTACTTACTTTTGGGTGAATTCTCTATGAGGAAGAAACCAGTAGTGATGACATTCCTATTGAAAAGCTTTGTAAAAATATTTACTGAGACCCCATTTATCCCTGGTTGTTTCACCACGTTCCTGATTACCTCAGCCAAAACCACTTTTTAATCTCATCACTGGCAATGAGACTGTGGAGACAATCTTTACAAGAATCACCCCTTGATGCTGTTTTGTTCTTATTCCTATGCAAGTCTGTTCATCTCCACGTTCAAGATTATGAGGCAGTGTTGATAACTAAATGCCTATGAACATTCCATAGCTGGATCTTACTTATCTGCAACAAAGACCCAAGCAGTATCCACGGCTTGTATGCTAGCCAGGAATGTAGAGACAGAAGAGTGGGTTTGTCACTAAATGAGATATTCCCCATTATTTCTGATTATTCATAAATCTAGGTTTGTAATATTTTGGAAAGAGTTGTTTTGTCCAGAAACTGGAATCTGCAATCACTGTTTATATACCAGTTGTACTAAAAAGGATATTTCCCCCTTTGAAGTATTTACTTCTTAGGTTTGATTTTTCTCAGCTTGATTTCAAGAGCACTGAGCTCAGTGCTCTTGAAATCAGTCTATCAGGCTGGATTCAAATTTCTCAGCTTTAGCAACAACTATTTGTACCATTCACTTCTGTTACTTTCAGAGAAGAACGTAAATCACCTGGCAAGGACACATTAAGCCTTCAAAACACAAATGATGAAGCAAAGTGATGGGTGTAATTTGATCAGAAAACACAAGATTAATAAAATATGCATGGAAAGTTGAGTCATTTGCCCTAATTAGAGATTTAAGGGAAGTGAAGAATAAATATGTTCCTGAGAAGCTCTAAGGGGACAAATAACAATAGAGCTATGAATTGCTGCAATTCTTATTTTCCTTGTGCTGTCAACCCACTCCAGTTCCCGCATGAAGAAGCTATAGTTAGTCTTCACATGCACTGAACACCACGTGCTTACAAGTACATTGTTCTGTCATTCCTGTGGTCACCTACTCTCTTTTCTGGTAACTCATAGCCATTCCTCAGTATCTGCAGCTATTTTTGTCACTACTGAACATGTCTGAGGGACTACTGCTCCAGTCAGCTAATACAAACAAAGGCAAGAAACAATCATATTTTTCCTGCAACTGAAATGCAAAACATGTCATATTTTTAATGCACATTTTGTCATAGTCACCTCCTAACACATTACCCAGATCTTGGTTTACACCTTCAAAGACAAACAGGGAAAAAACACACACATGATATTTGCCATCCTAAACCATAGGATCTCTATGGAATGCCAGAACACCAGCCAGGCCTCTTTAAGGGAGTGTGAACCAAATGAACAGTTGATAGAAGTTCATTAAATTAGGTAAAAGTGTAAAGATTAAAAAGTGCATGTCTGACTTTATTCTTGCACATAATTGCAGCTAATAAATACATATTTAAAAAAAAATATTAAAATATATTGTATTAAATCCTCAAGTTCTGGGCAAACAAACTCCTACAAGTACATACTTCTCCCATATAACCAAAAGACATACCTCATGTAGTAAAGAATATTGTACAAAATTATTAGGCTACCAGAACATAGATGTGCTTTAGTCTTTCTTCCTGTGAGAGGTAACTAATTGTCAGCATTGACTAGAATTTTCCCTGATAGAATAAACTGGTTTTGTCAACGCCCCATTTTCTTTTTGGTCCTTGTGTTTAATTTCTCCCCTAGGAATCTGTTCTAGGATTCAGAAAAACATGTTTCAGATTTTTATAAAGGGCACAGGATGAATCCAGAGCCTCCTTTTTGCAGTCACAAATGCCTTTCTGGACCAGAGTCCATGGCACAAGTGAGCTCACCTTTTCCTAAGCCTTTCCAAAAGGCACTCACAGGCCTTGCACACTGCTGAGCCCGATGCCACAGAGACTTCCTGAGTGACTGCACCTAAGGGGTTGATAAAAAAAACCTATGAAAGACACAGGAGAACGCCAATAAGTCCTTCACTGCATCCCAGAGCTGGGATGTTAGGTCATTTTGTCCTTCCACAGAGCCACTACACAATAGCCCTCAGCTTCCAGGGAGGCTTCAGCCCTTTTTCAGACATTCAGGGTACCACCCAAAGCATATGATAACTGCACATGATTTGCATAGCTTTTTTTTTTTTTCTGTATGGTTGTTTAAATTACAGAATTTTGCACAGAGAAATTGAATGAAGCTGTTAAAGTAGAAAATACATCTTTTTCTATAGTTTAAAAATACAATTTTGAAATACCAAACACATGTACTTATTATTTTTCCTTAGTTATCATTAAACTAATAATAGTTACTCTTATATTTAATCCAAAAAGGTATGTCCTTAACAAATTGCAAGACTATCTAATGAGGCTGGATATCCAATTTCAGACAAAAACATTTGCCATCATGTAATAATGACCAGCAATTAAGGTAGATAACGATTCTAATTCATTATCTCATAAAACTGTTGTGAAACTCCAGAGACATTGATGAGCACAAATAATTTGCACTAAGATAAGGATGACAAATCAAACATAAAAGGACTTATGAACTGAAGTAAGAAACTATGAAAATTAATTATTTTTATGAGCACTGAAATGAAAATACAGCCCATAGGAACCGAAGCATTTTTTCTCAAACTAAGTGCTCTCTTGCAAGAGGATTTAAAAAAAATCTATGAATATTTAAGAGAAAGAAATCAACTCACCCTGATTTTGCTACATTTATAATGCATGACTAGTGTGAAACATGTTTTTGCCCATATGGAAAAAACAAGCAAATAGAAATGCTAGAAACATAGAGATACATACTATTTCCTTTTTTTTTAAAGTAATATCCTTCCTCAAGTTAAAGAATAGGATACCCCGAAGCAATCTCTAAGCTATTGATGCATAAAATCACAAAAGGTGTACCTGTAAATCAACAAACATTTTATTTCCAAGGAAAAAAAGTAACATCATTAGGTCAGGGAAATTCAGGGTCATTTGAATCAAAGACCAAATACCAACTGACTTTAGTGACAGGAGGAAATGGCTTTTGGGATTAAGCCATCAAGCTACATTGTGGTCTAGAAACATAATTAAATTTTAGTTGTAAACAATATCAGTATCATTGTGTATTTAACTGTTTTCTTGTTCTTTTCTTTACCTTATGTGTACTGATTACAGATGACCAAGTCCTGAATCCCTCAAGCCAAAGGAACACAGAATATGCATTGGCTGCTCTTGGCAGGGTAAGACCCAAATCAGTTACTCAGGAGGTAAGGAAGTAGAGAAATTAATTGTAAATGTTCTTTAGTACCTTGTTAGAAATAGACTATACTGTTCCTAAAAGTTATGAGTAGTGAGTTTTAAGACAGATGTACTATTAAAAAAGTTTGTATCAGTGTGAAAGAACCCCAAAATAAGGAAAGAATTTGGAACTCTGTGTGTGGGGAGCGTGGTTGTAAGGCAAGACAGTACCAGTTTAATTCCTTGTTAGGTGTATTGCATGATGGTGGTTTTTTAGCATGATTAAACCCTTATTTAAGGCAGGGCAGGCAGAGTTTGGCAGTAGATCTTGGAGATAGAGAGGGCTGCTCTGCTCTGGGAAGTGGAGGGGGAAACCTGAAAGCAGTGGAAGAGTACTGGGTCTGCTCTTCTGCAAAATAAAAAACCACAGCATGTGAGTAATCCGACCTTCAGTCATCAAAGTATGTGTTCAAGTCATTCTCAGAATAATGATGGGATTACTCACAGGGGGAAGTTTAAGTACTTTTGCTGAACTCATACATCTCAACAGAAGCCACAGTATGCTATGCAGGTCTTTCTGGAGGTTTTCTCTGCAAACACTAGAACACCCACAGGATTGTAAGGAACATAAAGACTCCTTTCTGCTTTCTATGTAATTATCTCAGAGAAAGTACCTAAACTTAAATTTACTTTTGCTTGCTTCAAAGCATGTTAATCTTCATATAGGATATTATTTTCTCCTAATACCAGGACCAAATTCTAGGACAGTGCAGTGAAGAAATAAAATCTTTTATAAGGTATATAAACCATTATTCTGGTTTCAGAAGTCATTGAAACTAATAAAACTGTGCAGATATAATTGAAAAATATGACCATTAATTTCTACAGCATATAGACTATCTACAGTAATATAAATATCATTCTGGGTGGGTACATGGCAAAGATCAAGGAAGACTCATTTTGATCAGACCATGCCATGAGAATGAGGGCCTAAACACTGATTTCAAACCAGGGAGGACTGAATTCACACAACCCAGGAAAGAGAGGGTTGTCTGAACCTCAACATCCTGTGCTGTTCCCCTGAAACCAAGGGTGGTCAAGCAAAGGAGATGCAGATCCTCAGACAAGGAAGAAACCCACAGGTCTAGAGATAGACTGATAAATAAAGGGGAGGTGTGAGAAAGCCATGAAAGAAGCAGCCAGAATGATGCATTCTTATCCATCAGTTTTCTATGGTCCAGAGTCATAAAGCAGAACCACTGCACCAACAGTAGTGTTGATGCACACATGAGGTGTAGCAGCAGTAGGATGTTTTGACACTTTGACTAAAACTATTACTAGTAACTCTTTCACAGATCAGTGTCCTCCAGCTACCGTCTTTTAAATTACATTTTTCTAACTGGTTTTTGTGATATAATAAGGAAAAAATGAGTTATAGATCTCTATCTATGAGAAAATGGTGAATAGGAACCGTTTCTATCAAAAATTAATAACTAAATCCACTTCTGTGTAGAGAGTCTGAATAAGAGCTATATGCCATTTATTCTTTTCCACTGAGGACTATAAAGACCTTGATAGAGGCATTTGGCAAAGTTGCTGGTCTGGCTCTTAGAAGTTATGAAAAATCTGATGCTAGATCTGAGCTAAGTGAGAAAGGGAGCACTGAAAGAAATTGTGTGGAATGAATATGACTTTAAATGGGATCAGGCAGTTTAGTTTTACCTAAACTAAAACAGCAGTAGATCCAGTGAACACTTTTTTTTCTAAACCCCTAATAAAAATACATTTGCCATTCAACAGAATGAATATACAAACTATTTGCATATTTTGCAAACTTAGTATTATTTTTTGAGTCAGAAGCTGTGCCACAGAATACTTTCCTTTGTTAGCAATGGCACCATTTCTAGTAGAAAACTTGAAAAAAAAAAAAAAAGAATAAATTAGTTTAAAATTATTGATATGACCTGATGCAATGTTAAGGCTTCTCTCTTGAATTGTAACAGAGTTTACTGTGCTCTGAAGTGTCAAGCCAGTAACTGGCAGCTGCAACAGGATGAGACCAAGCAGGGCACTTTGTTGTAGGTTCACAAATCTAACTGCAGAAAATGTGAAACAAAGAATTGGCTTTTTTTTTTTTTACATACATTAGTCAGGTAGGTTCCAACATTTCGAGTAATCATTCCAACTGGTCACAGCAAGTCAGACAGGTGTTTTAAAGTCTGGATAAGTTTGACAAAGGATCTAGGAATCCTATCAAATTTTCTGCAGTAACTCAGCCACTTTGAAAAGGTTTCATACAATTGCTCTATTGAAAAGTGGGGGACAGAATACAATCTGAAAGGCACAGATGTTATAGAACAGTCACATTTCTTGAATACAGAGATCTTATAAATTAGATAGTGATTAAAATTGGTAACAGCCATTTTGCTGCTGCTTTATTTGTCAGTGCTGATTCTTTCTTGACCAAACATCTCTATCTTTTCTAATGCTGCACCACTATGTGCTGAAGGAGTCTTTTCTGAACAGCTTTTCTTGTTTCTTCCCATTTCTGTAGCTTCCACCAAAGTGTTAGTCAATGGTTTTCCCAGTGTTTCTGGAAGCATTATGGTTAATATTCCACTCAGAAGAGCCATGACTCCAACAAGCAACTGGAAGAAATAAACAGTAGCTGTAAAGGTAGATAAGTCTTTCAAGCTATCCGTAGTTTTGATCTTACTTGAGAGTAAATTTAAGATAAAGCACAATGAACTGTAAAGCAAAGATCATAAGTCTTAAATGTTGCCTGTATAAAAGATCTACCATTTTTTTATTGCATAAATGAAAAGATTATGCAGCAGAATTAATGAATGAGCAAGTGAAGTGTTGTGTTCACAAGGGATCAATACAGTGCAAGCAGGAAAAATTCTATTTGAGTAAACAATACATATTACCTTTATTTGGTATTTCCAGTATCAGACATGTATTTAAGAAATTATTCTAGGGTTGCATACATTTATTTTTACAGGCATGTTCACAGAGCTACAATTTCCCTGCCACCAGTAATCTCAATTCACACTCCAGCTCCTGTGTACCTGTACCTGCATGCTTGTTTCTTCTCTACAGAGCCAGACTGGAATTTCTCAATATGGCTCATTGGCCCAGAGCCACAAAAATGCACATCTGTGCTCAGGAGAGCTCTTCAGCAGATGATGAGCTATCTTTCAACAGGAATACTTTGCTAAACTCAGTTTCAAAGAACTGTTAGGAGTGCAGGCATTTACTGACATTTGCACTGGGATCCCATTTTGGATTTGTCCATGGCATACACAATTCCACAACAACAGCATGAGTGGTGCAAGGATCAGGATAATGTGGGGGAGGTAGAGAAACATTCACTTGTTCCAGGAATATCTGCTCTTTCCCTTCACGTTCCCTTCACATAGACATTTCTGTGTCTTGTTCAAAGACATCAATTCCCACTTTGCTTCTCTGAGTACAGGACAGCATTAAACCCCTGTCAGTCCTCCAACACCAGGTTATAAATGACCTAATTCTCTTCTGATAGAAAAGCTTTCACACAGAACATCATGCCTGGTCTCAGTGTTTTTCCATTCTGTGACTGTGAACTTTGTTGCTGTATTATCCTTATCTTGCCCTGTGCTGATTCTGAAATCTGTTCTTTGTTTAATGCTTTCTTTCCAAGGGTGAGAAAGAACATTTAGAATCGCTGTGTCTACGTCTCTCACACAGAGCTTGAGACAAGAACTGCCCAGTTGCCATCTGCAACTTGTCCAGACTTTAAGTCAGAAAGGTGCTTTAAAATCAGAATTCCCTACTGTAACCTTGAACACTGCTATTTGCCTGCTCATGCACCATGCTGGCTTTGCTTCTCTTCCCTTCCAAAAAAAAAGAGGACAGTTTGTCTCATGTTTTATTTTGAGAAGCAAAAGGCACACTGTTACATACCCTCCTTTTTGCATTTGCAATAAATATAGAGGCAGATAAAAATAAAATCAAAATACTGTTAAATACTACAAACTGCAGTGAAAATAAAAGTCCTGGTCTAACCATGAAAGTTAAAAAAAAATCCTAGTAGTAACTGGACTAGAGGAAATGGCACAAACGGAGTGAAATCCTTTTAGACATATATGTGGCAGGAGTGATATTTAGAAATATATTCCAAAATATTAAAATCTCATCTCTGAGTGTCAAATTTCCTCTCTCCTATTCAAACATGTTCTTCTGGCCAGGAAAGACAGGATAAATTTACACATGTCAGCTATTCCACAATACCCTCTTTTATGTACACACTTCAGTCTGTCAGAAGTTTATAACTGAGGATATAACTGAGGCCTGTGAAGGATATTGAATGTTACGGACACCCATAAATTTGGAGTGTATGAGAACTGGGTCACTAGTGATACTCAAAAGAACAAGCTTAAAGTAACATTGTGTGCTTTGAATATGTGTCTTTTTTCGTTATTCTTTTTAGACACTTGGCATTCTTCTCATGTTTTTCCTACCTCTCATTCCCCTGAGAATTCTCACTATTCTGTAAGTGTACACACTACCATCATTCCTGCCTTTTCATCTCAGCTCTCATAACTGTATTTCATCCCATGTTAGCTTCCTTTTTTTCCCCTCTATGTGAAAGCTGCTGCATGCTGAGTAATACAGTACATTTCCCTTCTCCCTGGTCCTCAAAGCATTTTCCAATATTTCCTACAACAGAGTATGAAACAATTAAGTCACAGTGTATTAACTCAAGGACTTATCAAATATCATCAGCCTTTTCAAGTAGTGATAACAGTAGCCAGTTATCAATGAAGTCACTCACATTTAGTAAAAGCAACTCTTTTGCCGTCTTGGCACACTTCTTCATAAGGCATCTGACATAATTTAGCCCTTTGCTTGCTCACAATAAATGTGTGCATTTTGCATGTATGTATTTACTATTTTAAATACATACTTCAGTACCAGAGGATGTTCTCCTGATATGGTCAAATGCTTATGTGTACAAATAAAGTGTATTTAAAAATTATATATATATATATAAAGTGCATTTAAAGTATTTAAGTATGTTTAAATATGTTGAAGGTAATTTGACAGGCATATCTGCTTAAATGCATTGTATTTTCAGGGTGTTAATTTGAAATCTGACTTTCTGCTTGGTCAAACTCTTAGAGTGCTCCCAACACTTCAGTACAACCAGCAGCTTCTAACAGATACCATAGAACTTTCAGAAAATATTTACCATCATTTTTCTTATGTCCTCCTCCCTTTCTGGAGCAACATTTATAATTCTGCAGTGGTCTAAGACTAGGACTTGATATATATACTCCAGAACAAAAGATAATTTGAATTAAATATCCCTACAAAATAATACTTTTACTTCTGAGAACAAATTATTATAGTCTGATATTTCTATTTATATTCATATTTATATTCACATCTGATGGCTCTGAACCAATCTAAAATGTGGTCTTACTGACAAAATTCCTACTTCAATAAAAAAAGTTATATTTTGACATGAAAAACTGATAGTATTTGACAGAGGGTTTGTATTCATTTATTAACATCAGTGTTAAGTTAAAGGGCCTTTTAAATTTCTAATTTATGTTTTTTCTGAGAGAAAAATCAAGCCTGTTAAAGGGCTATTACAACATAATTCTTAACAGCTGAGAAACAGAAATAGGTTATATAAGGAGCAGTTGTTTTACTGCACATTTTCTATAAAGTTGTCACATGAAAAACATACTTGGCAAGTTGTTCAAGATTTATAGGCACTCAAGATGCTTGCAGTACTCACAGGTGGCATAACTGTGCATGAGGCAGAGAGCCAAACAAATAGCAGTAGTAACTGTTCAACAGTGTGTGGTGTTTGCAATAGATCAGGGTGATGTGTATCAGTTTACTTACAAATGTAATCCATTTGATTTCACTTCCATTCCAAACACTTACTTGACCTGAAACTTGGCACACTATGCTCCAACTCAAGACAAGCCTATTTAATAAATTGACAAATGCTCTATAACAGGAGCTAATAATGGAAACATGTTCACTGTGAACTACTACTCAACTCTACAAAAGCTCTGGATAATTTTTGTACCCTGAGAGTTGATCATAGCTGAAATAATTCCTGTGTTTATACTGCCATTTGCACCACTCTCTAAAATCCCTCATCTGTGGTTTAACTGCAACACTCCTTCACAGATACATTTTATTTCATCCAGTAAAGGCAAAATGCTGACAAGAGGGAAAAATAAATGTTCTCCCATGACCACTCTGCTGTGCAAATGTTCTTTGTCGTTTCTGTGATCATATCTTGGTTTGTGTAGAGACATTGTTAAGAAAGAAAACATTTTTAGGAACTTGAAGAAATAAATTTATTTGTGGTCTCCTTCATCCTCTTAGTTTTCATTGAAAACAACCAAAAGTAATTAATTTAAATAATGAAATGAGCTCACAAGAATTCTCTGAAGCAATCTCTAGCATCTGTAATTAAAGATTTTATAGTTGCCACATCAAAGGGACACAATACCCTTGTTTAGGAAACTCCAATATGGTGGATAAAAATTGACTAAAAATCCAGGTTAAAGACAGATCCCACTACACTTTCACTTTCTGACATGTATAATCTAATACATGTAATAAACATATAACAGCAGTGCCCTAGTCACAGTGAATTCTAAGGGGTTTTTGAAAGAATTCAAACTATTTTAAATCATTAATAAACATTTCTTTACTTAAATCTTTAATACAAACTTTGTAATCCCGTCTGGTTTTACATATATTGGCATAATTTATCCTTCAGGAGAAAAAATGGATTGAATTGCTGCAGGATTTCCAAGCAGCAAATGCTTCATAACAGAAATGCAATGAAGAAACATGATTCAAGTGTGAGCAGAAAATGCAAAAAATACTTTATCCAAAGTGGATTACTCCATAATGCCGAAAGTACACAAAGGAATGGTCCCACCTCTGGGTGGGAATGGTTCTGGGGCAACTGGTGATAAAAACCAAAACCTAATGGTAACCTGACCTGGAGTTACCTAAAAAACAAGATGTGCTTAATCAATACAAGGTTCTGTTGCTTGTCAAAGTCACCATGAAGCTCATCAATATATCATTTCTTTCTCTTTTTCTAGCTCACTGATTGTTTTGTTCATTTCTGGTGAAAAACACAGAACAGGAGCTTTGGGACAGGTATGGAGATCAAATACAGTAAGCACAAAACCTTCTTGATCTTTTGGGAGGCTATTCCAAAGAAGCCAAGGAAAATGTTAAGGCATAATGTAAGAAAATCCAGCCACCTGTGGTGTGTTCAGGAATGGAAGAACTATGCCTTTGAAAAAACGTGAAAATAAATCAGGAGCATGGTGAAAAACTGCTGGGCCTGCAAAAACGTTTGGACTATGACATTTCTTAAATGTTACGTGGTAGACGCAGAATATTTTAATCAATTTTATGCTAGAATTCAGAGACTCAATATTTTTCTGTTTTCTGTCATAAAAACTTTTCAGAATATTTCAGTTATTTAAAGTTTCCCTTTTGCTTTAGCAGCATACTTGAACATTTCAAACAAGAGTGGTTTACTCAATTTTCTTTTTGAATTAAATGTTTTGGTTCCTTTGTCATGTGAAAAACATACTTGGTAAGTTACTAAAGAGAAAACAAGTGACACATACACTTTTTCAAAAAACATTTACCATTGAAATAAATACCTACAAGTGGCATGAAAATCCAAACACTTCTCAGATATACACAGAAAGGAGCAACCACACTTCCTACACGGCACATCATGCTTCCACTTCCAACAGCAAGTGATCTGGACAGAAAAGAATTTGAGTCAGAATTCTGGCAGTTAAAGGAAACAATTAGAGATGCACAGACACTTAAAACATCAGTAGGATTTGTGTCTTTAAGCAATTGTACCAGGAAGCTGTTGCTATGCCAGAGTAAATTTATATTGTAGTGAAATTCAGCTGCTTCTGTAATTAATATTAAAAATATAATTATCATTCAGCACAGCCCACAGGATGAATAACCAGGACTTATAAGGCATAAAAAATGTTTAAGAAAGTACTGAGTATTCTTCTAGTTTCCCCAGTGGAACCTATCAATGCACGTGGACTGCAAAAGAAATAAAAAATGATGGTACAGCCAAACTCCAGACAGCTCTGAGGCAGCTGAGGAACTCATCCCACCCCACACCTTTTACCACCACTGATGCCAAGAGCAGCTGAATCTGGTGTGGTATAACAAAGGGAACAAAGTAACATCAAATTAATGAAAAATATGTAACTGCCAAAAGTTCTTACCTTACAATTGTTGGGTACAGTTCTGCTGTGTAGAGATATATAAGGCCAAATGCCACACCTATGGAAAATTTTCCAGCCATATTTGCTAAGATAATTAATATATTGAAATCCTATTGAAAGAGAGCACAAATAAATATGTCACCAGAAAATAACACCCTTTCAAACATAATTTACATTCTTCAGAAGTTGTGACCCTTCTTTAAATAATAAGCAATACTCATTGCTTGCTTTTTAAAAATTGCTCAATAAGTTACTAGTTTCCACATCACTTTTTACCAGTCCTGATTCACTGAAGCCCTGGGACCATTTTATGTGTGACTCCAGCAATGACAATGAAACTTGTACTGAAATTACAAAAATCTACCTTAGACTGCAACTTAGGCAGCTGCAACTTCAAACCAGCCTTTAATTAACTATTCTATGATTTAGAAAGAGCAGCTGCATCTACTGACTTAAGAGCCTTTAAAATCAATTTCTGCTATAGGAACACTTCCAACCATACGTGACTAACCTGAGGTATGAACATAATTAAAACACAGATCAGTGCACTTAAAATAAGGAACGGAATGAGTGTGTTTCTCCTTCCCAGTTTGTCCATCGCAATGCAAGCAATGATATAGCAAGGCAACTCCACAGCACCTGTCAGTATGAAATTATCTCAGTTTAAGTCATGATTACACATATGCATCTTATAACTGTAACTTCCTCTTTATGAGGTATTTATCTGATCTAGGGGGTAGTGAACAAGTAAAATCTAAAGATAACCAGTGTGTCGGGCTAGTTAATTTGCTTACAGAAAGCGTGACAGAAGGCAGAGAGCAGCCTAAAATACGGAAGTGGGAGTGGAGAAGGGCAAAGGAAACAGGTTTCACGGCACAGAGCAGCTCCAGTTCTCTTTGGGGTGGAAAATTACAGAAAAGAGCAAGGCCACAGTTCTGTTTCTATGACACTGACACTTCTGTCTGAAAGTTCTAAAATACTGAAATTTGCTACTCTTCTGCTTCAAGTATTTTCACATTAACAGCTCAAGTGTGTCCACAGGGAATATTGCTAGTGTCACACTGACAACACCTCTCAGGATTTGCCAGCTTCCACCTGGACAGGCAACAGTAGTCACAAATGCCTCCCCCAGCATCAGCTCAAAATCATCCCAAAATAAAAGGCAATAAAGGTCTGTCCACATCTAGTTTTCTGAGTAAGCCTCACTGCTACAGAGTGCAGTTCCAGCCTTCTCCCTTCTCTATAAAAAATGAGGGCTTACAATATCCCACTCTTAATACAGATCATCCCTTCCTAATGTTTCTTTCCAGAGGAAAAAACTTCTGCCACTCTAAAGGATCTGGCATTTGGCTAGACCTGTTTGCACTGTGTAAACATGATTTGCCCCTTGACAAGTAATATTGAGCCAAAGCCAGTTTGGACATGTTTTAAGCCAATTTGCTCAGGAAGAAATGCTACTATGTCCAATGTAAAATCAAGGAAGAATTTAAGATACATCTCTGAACAGCCTGGATTCCTTTATTAACTGCATATAGCACGGCAATACATCTATAATATCAGGAAACAATCTTTTGGGGTTGTGTTGGAAAAAGCAGGTTGTAATTATTTGGTGTCTGTTCATCTGCTAAAATATTTTTAGAAGAGGTGGGTACAGTGTACTCCACAATAGCAGTTTGGTTGTCTGTGCAATACCAGCACTCACTATTCAACACATCAGTCTAACAATACACTGTAATACATGACAAAACAAACTGGAATAATGAGAGAGAGCCCCAGTCCTCCTGTGAGCCTGTGTACATGATCAGTCACATTCACTTCACTGAGAGTACTCAGCTGCATAAAGCAAAGCACATGATTTAATTCTTCACTGGCTCAGAGCTGCAAGTCTGATCTAGAGTCTTCTGAAGTCAGTGGAATATTTCCACTGATGTTAACAAACTTTGGATCAGGCCTTGAATGCACTGAGCTGTCTTTATAAACAACTTACATGCCAGAGAAAGATTACAGCCAGAATGATAAAATTAAAAGAGTATTACAACTTAATTAAAAATACACTTTTGAGAAAACTAAAATGACGCTTCTTCTGACGATTATGACTGTGTTTTCTACACAGACAAACTCTATATATCATGACTGTAAGTGTTAAAAGGAATATTTTTTTCCTGCCATTTTCCTAGTTTGTGTCTTTAAGAGAGCTGTGTGAATTTTGTGTTGCTTGTTTGCTTCCACTGGGGTGTGTGTGGATCTGCTATAAGCTTCCAGGGCAAAGAGAAGACAAGCCAGAATATAGTTTTACAGTCAAAAAGACAGAGAAGAATTCTGTGCACCAACAAATTCTGATTTTTTTTTTCTCAGATACAATGACATTTGGGGTGAATGATACTACTCCTATGTTAGTCAACTTCATGAAGAGTTAGCAAGAAACTTTTCAAACAAGGTTCACAATTGAATGAACACAGTGAAAAATTGCCTGTCAAATCTATAGACATTTTAAAATGTTATGTTCTAGTTCTGTCATTAACAGAATAAGGTAAAAGAATATTTACCTATGAGAAAGAGATTTAAATATTCATTGCCTCCTAGACTGACAGAACTGAGGGAGAAGACGTAGTACCCCAAGCTCCCAGTGAACCAGATCAGCCAGACTGTGATGGTCCTTCTTGCAATTTGCCAGTTACAAAACAGGTCTAAGATGTTGTGCTTCTTTGTTGAGGACATATCATCATCACCTGTTCTGCCACTGGCTAGATCATCTTGTTGGACTGAGCACAGTTCAGAAACTTTGCAGGGAGTGCTGACTTTATTCCATCTTGCCATTGTATCAATCACTTTCTGTGCATCTTCATATCTTTCCTCTGACAGGAGCCAAAAAGGTGTTTCTGGGAGCATCCAGCAGCACAAGACAAAGGGAAGAGTTGCTATGGAGAGAAATATCTGATAGACCCACCAGGTCCGAACCAAAAATCCCACGAGTGCCACAACCATAACTCCCATAGCAAAAAAAGCATGGACATGCATAGAAGCCCAGGTTCGTGCTTTAATGCCAACAAATTCAGTCACATAAACAAAAGCCACAACCAGATAGCCACTTGAAACCTGGGAGGGTGGGAGAGAAAAAAGAAAAAAAAAAAAGAGTGAGGTTTGTTTCTACTCTCCTTGTGCACCAGCAGTAAAAACAAACAGCTAACAGTGTTCCACATCTGGTATGCTTAATTGTCACTGCACTGGCCTGTCTCACACTGACAGAAAAAAAAGGCAACTATGAAAATGAATCAGCTGGAGAAAAAATTCACTCAAACCTTCAGACTGCCTGGACACTGTTTAAAAATGTGAAGTGAATTTGGATGCTTCTCTGTAGTGGGGGACAGCCAGCAAGAGACACCTGTGAAAAAACTTAATCTGCTGATGTCATTAATCCCTTCTCCTCCAAAAATCAGGCCCCTTAATGACATCACAAACTGGACGCTTGATAAAGAGAGGTCTCCTGAAGTAATTATCTCTTCTGAAAATCTTGATCTTGGCTTTTAAGCAAAGTATTAATAACCTGCATGTCAGAAAACCGCACATTTACAAGAATTACCTTCCACACCCTTGTAAAATATCTCATTAAATCAAAGTTTTTACAATATTGGAAGAGAATCTCATATATATACATAATTACAGGTTCCCATATAGTATCAAGTTAATGCAACTACTGGCATGTTCTGCATAATAGTATTTCTTAATTTAAAAATATATATATATTATTGAATATATATATATTTTTCAAGTTCTCAAATATATCATCATCAAATTCCTGGTATCTTAAAACATTTCAAAACACAGCTAGAGAATATAGACTAGAAAATATTTCAGTATATTGTTTTAATCAATTTTCCCATTAACAATATTCAAGTTAATAATCTCTGATTCTGAACCCACTGATAGGAAAGCTGCACTGACCTCAAGAGCACAGGGCTAGAGTTTAGGATTGCACCTTACAAGTCAGTCCCAGTGGCCAGATAAAACCTACAGCACTGGTCTGGTCAGAGTTTTTTGGTTTTCTAAACTACTGCAGGACCTGGCACCAACAGGCATTCTAATTTCTTTCTGCATTATGTAGTGAAAAGCCCATGAATGTACTTTGGGCTGTAAAATAGTTATTTAAAATTGGTTACTATGTATAAATATTGAATATGTGTCAGATATTTGATTTATACCACACATACATAAAATTGTGTGTGTGGGTTTGCATAAACACATATACTGAAATACCCTTAAGTACAGTATAAAACATCTAGGTGTTAAACATGTCTGCCTATGTATTTAGTATTCCAGATACAGCTTGAAAGACCAAAGAGATGCATGGAAGAGAATATGTGCATCTCTCCTCCATCACTCAAAACGGTAGAGATAAAAATAATACTTATTATAGATTTGCTAGTTTAAGAAAAAATATATTCCATTTCTAACAACAAGGAGAAATGCAACAGTAGCTGCAATGCAGAATCCAGAGTTTGCTGCTCACACTTGGTATTTAATTACCAGTCCAGCAGAGGTTGGGATGGAGGAAGTACCAAACACTGCTTCATACAGACGCTTTCTATTAATTCAAAGAGGAAAATTGCTGTGGTCCAAGAACATTCAGACTCTCCCTGCTCTGCTGAAATAAGTGCAACAGATGGGGCTTTAGAATAATGAAGTAAGAGAGGAAATAATAACAAAAGGGAGGTTTTCCTGAGAAGGGGTAAGAAATGACATGGAAAAAGGGCCAGGGTGAACATCCTTCCTTACCATAGCCAGGAGAAAGCGCACAATCACGAAACTGTAGTAGTCAAATGTGAAGGCCACTGCGACGCCAAATACAAACTGACCAGCACTTGTGAACCATATAATACGCTGTCTTCCCAGTCTGCAAATCACAGCATTAATAAAATAATGAATAACCACAAACATGCTATTAAAATACACCTGCAGCTCCAGACAGCCTAGATGGAAGTAAATAACTCACCACAGAAACTCTGGTTTAGTTACCTGTATTAATTTCTCATTAATTCCAGCTTCCAAGAAAAAGGATGAATGGAACTTCCATTCCACAATTCTTGGCTGAAAGGAATGTGCAGTGAGCATTACATATGCTCATCTCCAGTCTTAACTTCTACATAACTGATTGGTAAATTTACTCTTATTTATGAGGATATAAATCACTTTTTCAGATATTTTATATTAAGTAGCATCATGTTAATAATTTCTAACAAAAGTTAGCTGTGATAACACATGCCATCTTTTGTCAAAGTAACAACCAATTTTGATAGTAATCAAAAAGGTTACTGTAACATATCTTAATCTTAAAGAATTTAATGTTTTTAAATTCTTTAAAGTTGAATTCTTTAACAAATGACAATCATATAGTTCCCCATAATTTTTTCATTTCTGACAGCACATATGCATGCATATCAAAACACAGAAATCCAGGGAGAAAGTAAACTAATGGCAAAAAAAAACATGTCAAATACTAGCTTCAGCAGTAGATATACAAGACTCTACTGAGAGTTCACTACATTCTATCTACAAATGCTCTGTAATAGTTCTGTAATAATTCCTTGGTCTCTTATTATCTCCTCCATTGCAAAAAGCCTTTCACAAATGGGGAAAGACTTTTAGACAGGGAGTTTGAGGACTTTCAGACATTTTCTTCTGTGAGTATTTTGTACTGCAATAAAATTCCTCCTTTTTTTCTCCAGCCTTGACCTAGAGTCATGATTTGGTCTTTGATCCCTGCCAGAAAAGATCCCAGTAAGTCTTAGTTATCAGAGCTCTTCTGTTGGGAAATCTGTTAATTGGTAATGGGAGGGACACACAAACTTATTTCCCATGAGCCAAGATGTGTCAGAAAATAATAACTTTCAGCTGTAAATTCTGCAGTTGTAAATCTACAACTCAGAATGTGTGTATTATTTTAACTGGTTGTCCATGGGTTGAATTAATGGAAATGAGAACAATACAATCCTAACCTTATAAATCATGTCCAAGTATATTAATTAATAAAGTTATGAATTATTTAAAGGGACTGAAAACAGATGTTTGCATTATATTCTGGTTTTGTATTAAATACAGTTTTACAAAGCCTGGGATTGGGAGGCAGATTGATTCCATGTGTTCTAAAAGCCAATTAAAAAAAAAAAAAAGTTCATCATAGATTTTGCATTCCCATGTTGTGACTGTCACACTGTAGTGTTGTGCTAATGAAAGAAAATCAGAAAACAACACGCCTGATCTTCATGTTCTGTTTACACTGTTAGATGAGGGATGAAATGTCCCTGTCCACCCAACAGAACAGTCAGTCAAAAAGCTCCTTTACAGACAGACATAAATAAATCAGCCTTCAAAGCAAAGCACAGGTACAGAAAGTGCCCAAGACAAAGCTAAGTTCAACATAGCCTGGATATTCGATTCTCATATGGACTGGGTGCTCTTCTGAGGCAGGAATATGCCTGTTTTGTGTTGAGAGAGAAAACCAGCTCAGGCAGAAGGCCACAGATACACACCCTGAGGCTCCCTGTTGCTTCTGAATCCAGCTCTGATGCTGGATTTCAGTGCATGATCTGAGACAGCACCCAGGGAGGAAGTGTTGGACAGGAATGGGCCTTGGAGCCGTGGCCAAAAGACTGCTCTGGTCAATTCCGTCCAGGACTGATGGTCCTCGTGCTCAACAGAACTTTGTAAATGCTGGTAAATAAGTGAAGCTACAGCACAGCTCACCCACGCCCATTTTTCCTCTTATGTTCAAGAGCTTTCAAGAGACTGAAGTTTAAGCTAATTTTTCAGGGAAAACCTACAACTGGACAGCAAGGAAAAATAGTATATGGGGGTTTATTTTATGAAGGTGGGGCTTGATTAAACCCTTGAAGCCTTTGCATCAGCCCCACTGAGCTGTACTCATGACAGAGGTTAGGAAAGGTGATTTTCAAATACATGATATTTAACTTTCTCGTAGACCTTCAGCTGTTTGTGACATTACAAAATAAAAAACTGCATTTCCACAAGGAACCCCTTCTCATG
Source organism: Parus major (assembly GCF_001522545.3). Classification (NCBI taxonomy): domain Eukaryota; kingdom Metazoa; phylum Chordata; class Aves; order Passeriformes; family Paridae; genus Parus; species Parus major. Next base: position 67,976,643 of record NC_031770.1, on the reverse strand, counting down.
AAAATTAAGGTGAAAATCTACTCCCAGGTTTTACCACTGGTATTATGAGCTATTGCTATTCCTGTCAAAATAAGTAAACAAACAAATAAATAAAAATGTAAAGGCAAATACTAGCTGCACAGGGCAATTTCGGGGATCAAGGCCTAGAACAATGGATGACAAAGTAAGAAAAAGTTTTAAAAGTAAATGGCTTGAGAATACATTTTAAAATCAGTTCTTGTTACAGGAAAAATAAACCAAGTTAAACAGATCTGTGAATAAAGCAACATCCAAACCTCCTAAATGTTGCATATATAGTTATGAATACACAGTGAATGGAAACAACAAAAACAGGTAGATACACGTGGAGTTACTATAGTCTGAAGCTACAATTTCAAGAGGATGGCACTTTACCTGTCAGCAATGTCACCAAAAATCACTGCTCCAATCAAGACTCCAAGCATGAACGTAGGCTGGATTAATTTTGCAAGCCATTCTCGGTCACAGACCAAATCCCACTGCGTAACAACAGTGCTCTTCCACTTTGTATCATCATAGAGAAATCCATCAGAACAAGGAAATACAGATTTGTTCCCTTTGTATTCATATGCCAGTTCCAAACTGACTTCTCGTTTGGACCTGCTGCATTGATCAAGTTCCCAAATTTCTCCATTTTCCAGCTGGACTACAATGTAATTTTCTGCTGATGTCCATAGTGTCCAGATGTCCTCTATACTTGATGCAGAGGAGTTGTGGAAAAGAACACTACTCACATTTCCAGGGAACCCACATACAAAGTTAGGAGTGACAGCCATGAACACAGATGCTAAGTAATGGATACCACATGACATAGCTTGAAAGACAGATGCAAAATAAACACATGCTTGAAATCTGTAAAGGGAAAGAAAACATTTTACTGAGAAAAAGCCCTCTATACATGAAAAAAAAACGTTCAGCATTATTGTTTGGGTAGATCAATAAATGGAGATACCATTAATGTGTCTAGTGTTTTGTTGTGTGGTGTTGCTTCAATATTAACTAAGCTCTGCAAGAGAACAAAGATGAGAAAAAGATCCACAGTAATCTGCTGTTAAGAAATGAGTGCTGCTCTTAGTTATGTGTTCAGTCATACAGAGAAGACCAGTTAAAATGAAACAATGCTGACATTAAGCACTTAGTTTAGAATCAACCTTCCGCCCTCCAATTCTCTGTAGCACATCCCCTTAAAATAAGGCCTTAGATTCCTTGAATAGTTAGAAAAACCAAAATGTTGCAACCTCAGGTTTCTAGGGATAGAGATATGTGCATCAAATAAGACAAACCAAACACATTATGCCCCTCATTCCATCCAATTGTACCTCTATAGCTGTATTCCACCTTTTTTTCATCTCTCTTTATTGCAGCCAAAAGACAAAGAGAGAATACATGTAGACACACGTAGAAGATAGAATCTGAACAATGTGAAATGTTTTGTACCAAAACAGAGCTCTGAACTGGGTTGGGTTTTGGCTTAAACAGGGTGTGCAGTTATCCAATAAAGAATGTATCATAAAGCAAACCTAGTAAAAGAATGTTTTATGCATAGCCTGAATTTTAGCATTTTAACAGCTTTTAAACTTGTTTGAGACACAAGTAAATCTTAGTATAAAAATTGCTTATGTATTCAGAATTCCAAAAGACTTGCAATGAACTCTAGTGTCACTGTATGCAAATTCTGAACAGTTTCTGATAATTTAAGCATAAGGAGTAATTTTCTCAATTAAGTGTTTAAATTATACATACAATTAGTACATCATCTGTTCAGAAAAAAACAAAATAGCTTTTGTTCTTCTCCCTTTATCATTTCCTGAAGGCAAATCAATTGCAATAATTTGAAGAAGTATTCAGTGAGCTTCTAAACATACATTCCTACTGCAGGACACAGCAGACCTTGGCAATGTGAAACAAGAAACAGATTTATTTTTTTTTTACATGATCAGAGGCTATCTCTGCTGAAGTTGTAGGAAATAATGTCTAAAACCAATTACCGTGAAATGTCTTTTGGGAAAAGTCAGAGCGATCCCTGTAACAAATGCAGACTCTAGATGCTCCTCTCCAAAATGTATCTAATCTAGCCTTGAACTCCCATAATACAGATCTCAACAGTACATAGCCTAGGACTTTTAAATCTATCATCAAAATTTCTAAATAATTTTGAAACTAGCTATCAGGAAAGTATTGAAGCAGAACTTACTGGCTACATTGCCTTAATACCCAATTAACCTTTCCAATGAAACAGTTCTCTTGTAAAACACACCTCCATTCACCATCTCATTCTCCTCTGCCTTTTATCTTGATTCTTATTTCTTTCCTTGGTAAATGTAAACCCAGTGGCCTATCCTGTCCTTCCAATGGCATTTGACATTGCTGTTGTTCTGCTGCAGTGCTTTTTATCCCCCTTTCTCTTGACTAACAGCTCTATTGACTTTTCTACAGCAGCCTGAGGAGTGAGTTGAATTGCTGAACCCATCGTGGCAGCTCAAAATCTGGCTCCACTTCCCTCTGGAGGATATTGCAAGGCAATCCCCACACAAGTGCTGTGCTGCCCTTTCCCAAGCAAAACTGAGAGATATGGTCAGGAGAAACTGAACACAGCCACAGCAATCCTGTAAGTCTATCAATTCTCTCTCAAGAGAACAGCTACTTGGGGATTAAGTAGCTAACCATAGATCAAAGTGAGGCTGAAACAGCTCTGAAAGGTGTTTGGGCTATCTTGGACCATAGAAAAAGCAAAGATTATTTTGAAATGTAACCCTTGGGAACCTATTGATGCAGACAAATATCGTCAATGATGTTTTTTAGTTCCTCTTCTCTAGTTTCATTTTAAACTGTTCCCATCAAAAGACACAAACTCATTTTAAAAATAGCAGAGAGAAATCAAATTCAATAACCTGGGCTACTGTTGCAGTATGCAGAATTATAGAAAAAGATAATAGTGAATTAAACCCCTAGAAGCTACATCTTCTACTACACTTATATCTTCACTGACATCTTCTACTAGCTAGCCAAAATTGGAACCAGAATCCCCAGTATTTTCAATACCTGTCATTATGCATTAGAAAATTGCAGTGTCAAATAATCTACTTGGTATTTCTGAGAGAGAGGGAGAATGAAATAATTTCAAACTCCCATACACACTTCTTGAGTTTTCTAATTCTTGCAATTCAAGAAATATCAGGATCATTGTTTGTCTTTATCAATCATTCAGTAAGAGTGAGTAGGAAAAATAAATAGATTTATGCCTTTTTTTGTCAGAGAGGCTTGAAGGGATATAACAACTTTTAAGGACAGAGTCTGAGAAGCTGGCATGAAACTATGCGCTACACAAATTTTTACAAATTCAAAGCCCAACAGTATCACAAGGGCTATGAGCAGGTCTAGTTAATCTCTGCTCTCATTGCTCACTTGCAAGTTTTATCTTATATCTTCCTGAACAATTCTTGGGATCATACTTCAATGACCATTTTGACAGACTGCTTCACTGTCAAATCTTTCTGTCGGAAAGTTTCTCATTAAATCTAAGCTCTATGTCCCCTTTTCAAATATAAGACTATTATTAGCTTATAAAACACTCTGGTGCAACCTTGAATAAATCTTCCTTCTCTTTTATCACTTCATTGTGCAGAATTCTCAGTTCTCCTCCTCCTCCTGTTACTGCCTACAACCATACAATCTATAGTCTGTTACCCTTTCTTTTTCTTTGTGTCCCTTCTTTCCACCTCTGTCAAAGCAATAAAGGATTCATTTTAAAGAAATATCTGTCATACAATATTTCACCCATCTTTCAAGGGTTTAAGGTACAATTAGATATAGCTTATTCTTCTAAAAACATCCCTCCATTTTCAATATTATGAAAATTTTATTCAGTTTCAACAAAGATATCCACTCTGTAGCACCATTATTTTTCTTTCTTAATTTGCAGCATCAAAGCTAAGCAAGCACAAGAAGTCAGACAGAATACAAGATCTTTACATTAACAGACATAATTTATGCTGAATATGACTTCATTTAAGAATGGGAAAATGTCTTTTTACAGCAAAATGACCATTTTGCTCAGAATTTTGCAGGAGGGATTGCACTGCAGTTTTTGACCTCTGTCTGCCCAATAAAAGAGCCAAGGAGCAGGTAGGGGGAGCTGGAATAGGAGGGAATAAAGCTTGATGTGAAGTTAGAAAACCATTTTGAAGCACCAGGGTCTGAAGGCATTCTGCACCACACTAACAGGCTGTTTCCCCAACTGCAAAAACTATTTATTGCTCTGTCCAGTAAAATTCCATACTGGGCTGGCTAAGCCTCTCTCTGTATATACTCTGTATGTACATATTATTGTATATACAAAACACACAAAAACCATCCTGAAAGCCTTGCTTTGCTGTAAAGGCAAAATCCACTGCTGAATACAGCAGTGTTTTAACAGCATTCCCACTGATCCTAGATTGAAAACCCCAACCTTATGAGCTTCTGGAAATCTCCCGTGGGTAGGAAGAGCTTTTCTTCCAGAAAGTGGTGTAAATGTCAGGAAATTCCTTAACCTGTATCGATACCAAAGAGGAATCAATCAGCCCCTTAGGGACAAGCTAGGGAAAGAATGAAAAGTGTAGGGAGGTCGATATTTAGGGATGTAGGAAGATAAGTATGTAGGGATGGGAGGAGATGGGACAATACTACAGGCTCATGGAATTTTGCTTTCCAGAACAGCTAAAGATTGAAAAGGGACAAAGACACAGATCCAGCCTCAGGGTAGACAGAGGGCTGCTGGAACAGAGACTGGGATGGCAGAGAGTGCTGAGCAAGGAGGAGCACAGAGCTGCTGCATCCTCTGTTGCCACCTGGGATGCCTCCCTTTGAACCTCTGGGTACGTGAATTGTATCTCAGACCCTGTGTGTGGCCATGTGGATGCCCTGTCCCAGTCTCAGAGCCCTGGGACAGTTCCTTGGCCCGTGGTCATGCGATGGCTGAGCAGCCTCTGGCCTTTGCAGGATCCTGGAGCAGCCCCCCGGACACTGCTGGGTCAGGAGGTCACAGCACAGCAATACAGGTCACCCACTTCTCTGACCCTGGGGCACAGGGTAAGGTCTAGGCTGTCCTTGCTCCCCTACTGTAAATGATTAACTTTTTTCCTGAATTCTTAATTTAACAACACCAAACTGGTAAGAAAATCCTTTAGTACTGAGCTTAAATCTCTGTTGCAGACAAATATATACTATAGTCTCTTTATTAACCACAGAAATTTTAAATTTCCCTGAATAAAGAAATATTGTTGTTCATGCATCAAAATGATGCATAAGAAAATACCATTGCAGGAGCAAAAAATACTATACAAATTCATCAAAAGAAAGCAAATTCTGTGATTTATTTTCCTGGACTGATCTCAAAAAGGGCAGATTTTGGCAATGGGATTTTAGGTACCAGTCATCTTCACATATACACAACAGATTATACAACATATATTGTTGCAAACAGTCATTTTGAATAACCTATCTTATAGACATGTTTTCCTTTTTAAAAAACCCACTTTTTGTCATTTAAAAAAAAAGTTCTGTGAACATGACGACTGTCCTAAAAGGTATGATAATTTCTCTCAGTGTTTTTCCATCTCTTCAGTGACTTGCCATGGGAAATAATTATTTGGCAAGTACATTTTGTCACTCTTGCCAGGAGTGTCAAATATAGAAGTCAAGAAGACTTTATAGGTTACTGCTCCAGTATAAAGGCACTTAATGAATGCCAGAAGTCAAACGAGCCTAAAATTGTCTTCACAAAAGCTTGAGCAAGACACAACATGAAAATGTTCCCTCTTAAAATATTTGTGATATTTCTCCACAGTCTTTTTTTTTTTTTTTCAGATTGCAGCTTCTAATAAAAAAATACTTTTGCATTTTCTATTTCCTCTGCACAAGTTTTAAGATCAGTAAGAAGGGCAACTGGTAATATCATGTCAGTACCTGTATATAAGAAATATTGTTCCATAAAAACAATGAACTGGATCTCAGATCACTGTTGCTCTGGCTGCAGTCTCACGACACAACATCTCTGTGGCACAGTCACTCCACAATATTTTCTCCCTTCTCTTTTGCCACTGTTTATTCCCCCCTTGAGACACAGTGCACTCTAGCCTCAGCTGTGGTGGTATTTCTTTTGTGGACCATCTATGAACTTTGTCTGGCAAACTGATCTGACTTGAATAAAACAGTCAAAATAGATATTAAATTTTAAAAAAAGGAACACAAAACCAACAAGCTAGACTAGTTGCTCAGTCTAATTTATATTGCGTCCATGCAAATTATCCACACCAGTCAGTTTGAAAAGTGGTGCATCTGGCATGCAAAAAATACTTGAAGTTCACATTGCCACATATATGTTAGAGAATAAATCCCCAGCCTCAGAGTACTTTTAGCCTTGTCAGTTATTGCAGAGTATAGAAGGGACAAAATTTGTTGGACATTAATTTTATGTTAAATAAAATAGGATTCTGATTTCCTTGTGTGTCCATCAAAAAGAGAAGAAGGGAAATTACAAGACGCTCATAAAAATCTAATACAAACATTTTAAATCACTTTGGTGTAGAATAGACTCACAAAACTTTTCTGTGATTAGCAAAAGATTTGTACTATTCCACAGGCTTTACAAGAATTATTTTTACTGCTTGTCTTCAAATGACCTAATTTGTAAGTTGCTTAAGTCAGAAAACACAGTACATTTTTGTTGTGCAGTTTACACTCAATAGGATGGATTCAGTGGAAAGAAATATCCAGATATTTACTATTTCTGAAGGAACTTGTGTTCAGTAACCACTTTAACCTCTATTCCATCCTGGGTTGGTTTGGTTTTTTTTTTATGTGAGAAAAGCCATTCAGCATTCTTTCCACTTTAAACCAAAAAGCTACCATGCACTTACACATTTATATTTTGAGAGGAAAGGAACTGAATGTGACTCAAGAGTATTTTTGCCATGGTGCAGAGATACAGATTTGGAAGCAGCCTTAAATATACAACTTATTTGACTTATGGCGTCAAGAATAAACTTCCTTCCCTCCTAATGGTAGTTTGAACGATGCTGAGAGTCTCAGCCCACATGGTTATTTCCAGAATTTGTTTTCATAGGCAGAAGATGCTGTGTTGGATGTTCACTTTAAACCTATCAACAGCACAGATGCAACAGGAATAAAGAAAACTGTGGAGATAAGTAAAACCCCAGGAATTATATATTATCATCACTAACGGCAATGTGTACATCAATGTGCACTCCCCAAACATCAGACACCAAATCATTCTAACATCTAAAACTGATTCTCTGAAGAATTCACTTCTATCCCGTTAAATTTATGAACATTTGCCTTTCATTAAGTCCAGCATTTGTTCACCAGAGTCAAGAAGAAAAATACATTGGCTGCTCACTACTCTGCATTTGGTATGACAGCTTAGATAAAGGAAGTCACATCAGCATGCAAAGAAACAGTGCTACAGAATTAAGGGTCACACTTAAAAAAAAAAAAAAAAAAAAAAAAAAAATATATATATATATATATATATATATATATATTTGAAACTCCATAGAACAGTTCTACAGTTCTTAATTTTTGACTATTTAAATCAGGCACATAAGGTTCCTGTCATCAGCTGTAACAAAATCATAAATATTTCTGGGTTTCAACAGTTTAGTAGCACAGCTTTCACCCATGGACAGCCACACACAGCTGGAAGGGAGCTGCTGCTAAAGGTGCCTTGGTGTTTCTTGCTTCCCCTTTGCCAAGGGTGGCTGCCCCCAGGGGAGAGCCAGGCAGGAGAATGGTGTGACCATGGCTCAGCCACTCCAGCCCAGCTCCCAACCTTCTCATTCAAATGGCAGTGAAACTGGGAAAGACACAGAGGCTCTGGATTTGCACTCAAGCAACCAAGGTACACATCAACATTCCACTCAAATTTCCTGGGAAAGCAACCTCTGGTTAAGGGGGAACACATCACAGGGAGCAACAGCAATTCCAACACTGGAGTCCATATTTTTTATTCTAGTTACCCACTTGCCCTTTCTGCTATACATGTGTTAAGGACATATGCCAGGTAATTTAATTAAGAAAGAGCATGACCATGCAGTTTGTAAGTGACTTGGCTCTGTTTTGGAATTATTTCAGCTAGTGTTACACAGCAGAGTGGTTACACTTGAACAGTAGTAACACTTCAGGCTCTATACTTGGAAGTTTCTATTCCAGGAATGGCATTTCTATAAACATCTACCATGTAGAAAATTAGCATGTACTCTGCATGATATATTACTAGCATTACTTGTCACAGGGAAAACTCAATTCCAGTTTCTCTGGTAACACTGTTTTCTTTTGGTCAGCCGCTGTTTTGTGGACAAGTCCAAATTAGGTATTCCCTTCCACACTGTAACGTTTCCATCAGCTTACGTAAGCAAATAATTTCACATCACAATCTGTAAAGTGTCTAACTGTTTTTATTGAGATTCCATCTAACTATAGACATGGACAGTACTTCATGTACAAACAGTTATATTTCATTCTTCCTTTCCTGTAAATCGGATGTTTTCTGCTGGTTACATTGCTCACACAATGGACTAAACTTTGCTCAAACTAGCTTATATTTATTTTAACTTTTTTTTTTTTTTTTCTGTTTATAATCCTGAAATAAAACTAACTGGTTGTCATATTAATTACTTTCTTACTCCTTTGTTATTCTATTTACATATTTCTACTGCAAAACCTTGAATTGGTTGCAGCTGACAGTACAAACACATGAATTGAATTTCTACTTTGGAGTCATGAAAACTGCCTATTCTGAAGCAATGAGCAACCTATTTTTTAAAGATTAACTCAGCAATTAAAGTCTTACAGTAAAGTAATTAAGTCTTACAGTTGTCATAGTTATATTATGCCTTTCAGGAACTCCTTTTTTTGTTGTTGTTTCCTATTTATTGTCACATCTAGGAAGATTTGGATATAGAGACTTCATTTTCAGTAAAAATTCTACATAAATTCTCTTCACAACATGCCACACATTGTTAAGCACACTACCCAAGGTTTTAAATTTCTATACTTGAAATCTAATTCCTTTCTGTCTGGAAAATTATTGTAAGATTACTCATTCTTACAGATTTTCCAAGCTCTCGTGGAAAAATGTAAAACAAGTGAGAAGTCTGTATAATTAATTTAAGGACACTGGACATCACTTTCCTAGGAAATGTTTGTACCTGTTCCTGTACTTATGAGTATCTTCTGAGTTTTCGGTTAGAAATCATGTGGAATATTAGCTCCATGGATCAAAGTATCTTTAAATCACTTCTATAAATACTTGAGAGAAATGCCATGGAATTTTGGGTTACTCCATTCTGTCAATCTTCCTTAATGTAAGCATGATTTCATCCATAGCACTACTTTTGTAGCCTTGAATATGGTTAAGGTAATTTAGTCTATTTCTATGGGCTACATAAAGCAGTTTTAACTAGATAATGTGTCATTTTACTCTCCCTGGTTCCATTTGCAACTCTTACAATGTTCTTTGTTAATTCTGACATTCACCATAGTGACGCTTCATCAAAAGCAAAACACAAAAGCTGAAGTAGATACTTTTGCTCTATTAGCTTTTTTTGAATATTTCTTTTTAAAAAAAAGTACTGCTTAACAAGATATTACATTAAGGGAGTTAAGTATCAGATAACTCTGTCTTCTAAAATTTGGGACAAAGCCAACATGTAAATTAAGGCATCACTTCAGAGAAGGCATCTCAGTATCAGCCACAGATTCTTTTCTGTTGAAGAGAATACCAGTTGCAATTCTACCCATATGGAATCCTACATTTTGAATTCTGTAGCTCTACAGCTTGAAGAAAGGGATTCTATTTAATGCAGAGTTTGGTATGGTAAAAGTATTTTCTTCTGTTTAACATGGTTTAGCTTCTGGAATTGTTTAAGTACACCTGTATTTAGTGGATATGTTCTCCATGAGAAATAAATAAAACAGCCTCTGCACCCACAGCTCTTCTCCCTCTCTGTAACGGAGTAGCTTGACTATAAAAGTGCCTCAAAGTCTTCTACAGGCTTTGTTAAAAACCAGTTAGGACAGGGAAGAGGAGTAAAACATATCTCCTATCTTCCTCTCTCTTCAGGAGTCTACACTGATGTTCGCCAAGCGTTTAAGAGCTCTTGGGAGGGCTCAGGTTGGTAGCCCTGACAGCACATCTTCTCCAAGGCAAGGCAAGGCAAGTTATCTCCAAAACCACAGAAATTATAGCTACTGATAACAGGAGGACTTTCAGCTTCTGTTGCAGGTTCATGGCTCATCTTCCCTCCAAAACTGTTCCTCTTCACTGCAAATGCCTAACCCATTCTTTACTTCCAAAGTACTGTCAGGTTCTTTCCTTGAGTCTTTCCCTTACGGTATCTCATACAAGGGAATGATCTGGAATAATCCTGTATTCTAACTGTACATCAATATTTATAAGAATTTTAGAGGGCCCATTCTCCACAAAAATAAAGAAGCTGAATTCTGCTCAGACCTACCAGGATTCTTCTATATAAATCTACTTTTGTACCTACTGCCCCCTCTATTCTCAGTGAGTGAGACAGAACTGAGGTTGGCTACACTGATCTACAAAGGATGACAGTTCTTTGAGGAGCTTAAAATACAGGTGTATATGAGATGAGGTTCCAGTTTCTCTGAACCTGGAACTAACACGAATTATCTCTCTCAGAAAGGTGGAGCTGTAGCACCTTTATGGTATTCCCAGCTCTGCTGACATACACCAGCTCTAAAGACACAGGAAAAAAGATCAAATAACAATTGGTTCTGGAATATGATATATAAATATAAATTATTTAAATGAAATGGGATATCATCAGTACAGCTTCACCATGCTTACATTCACTTAGATGCAATATAATGTATACAGTATGCAGACCATATACATCTATACTATTTCCCTAGATCTCCTTTCCACTTGGTGAGGAACCACAGACAAACCAGCATTTACCTTGTCCTAAACCACATAGTGAAAACAAGACAGATGGGCCATGCCCTTAATGGTCCAATTCTCCCTCTAGACAAGGTGACTTAACTGAGATGTCTGAAGTTTACACTACAGGCCTATGAAGACACTGAGATGAGCTCACTAATGCTTTGATTTGGACAGCTGATTCCCCACAGAGCTAGAACAGACTTTTACAGATGTATCAGGTAGGAACTTAGATGTTTCCATATCTCTTTCACAACTTAGAGAGAAGAATGAAGTCACAATACAGCTGGAAAAGTTCAGGCCATCATGGATATAACACATTTAAATGGCAATGAACTCCATTCAAAGTGTGGTGCTCTTTATAGACCAGCAAATTATTCCCAGTTCTTTGAAGCACCTTTTCAGCACCTCTTTTCTACTTCTTGCTGCCTTATTGGCCTTTTCCATCTATTCTTCAGGGCTTGTCCTGTATTCTTGCCTCAGCAACACTGCTGCAGCTGCATCATAGATGCAGCTACCTAATGGTAATGCCTGCAGATAACAGGAATAGGAAACCTAACTTCACCTCTTGATGAAAAAGTTCTCTTGAGGAAAGGGTTCAGTATATGATCCAACGGATGGTGCTTCTAGATTACTCAAATCATGTTTTCACCACATGTGATTTTCAAAGAACATCTGCTCTGCATGAGGTAAGCACTATAGTTTGGCCATCTGTGTACCATATTAAGGTATACATTAGCTCTCTAGGCAGTTTCAGTGCTTTCCAAAGACAGCTAAGATTTATCTCCAAGTGTACGGACGATTTGACAATTCAACCATCATTATGAGGACTAGTAAATCTCTACACTTTTGTAGATTACAGTTTGTCATCACACTTTTTCCAGCCTTGCAATTGTAAGCAAGATATAGCTACCTCAGCTGGTATCTTCTCTGCTTTGCTATTTTTTCCATAGTTTTGAAAAGTTGAGGATCTCATGTGCTTGTTCAGCTGCTATAGTTTCGTGCCTCAAGCTACCTCAAATAAAATGTCAGTAGTGTATGTATCTCAGTACCACCCTTGTTGTGTATAGCAAAACGGTGGCACAGAAATTGTCAGAGAACGTGCTAAAGGTTCCTGGGGCCTTCAAAAAATTCCCTAAATTTAAAGGTGTTTTCTACTTGCATGATTTTACTTCCTGCAATAAATTGGTCAAACTTTCCATGAGTTAGGCCTTTAATAAAAATTTCCTTCCAACTCTGAGATATCTTAATACTGCTGAAAATCATTACTATTATGGGAAAATTACAGCTTTTATAGAAATGGCATCCCCGTCCTAGACATTGTATTACAGGGAACACACTGTCCCTGTAATTACATATTTCATTGTCATTTACACCATAATATTTCAGGATGAAACAGGTGATCATCAGCTTCTTGACATGTGTGAATACTGCCTTATGCTGCCATAACTGTGTCTGTGCTACAACTTTGTTTAGAAGCCACCCTGCAGGGGGGTTGGCAACATTTCAGAGGTGAATCTCAGCTGTCTGGTTTACTAATCATAATTGATTTACCAGCTTTAAGTTTCAGTGTTGCTTGCACTGCAGGTTCTAGCCTTCCAGAAGCAATGGATAGTGTTGGAGTCTGGAATACAGAGTTTGTGCCCTTGTTTCTGATACTTAGTTATAAGATCTAGAAAAACACTGGATTTCATATAATATGAAATTCATGAGCATGTTTTCATGGTGAAACATGAAAACAAATGTTAAAGTTAGATAGAAAAAGCTAAAAGAGTAAGTGTGTAGATTAGAAAGTTTTTTTAATCACTGGGTGAAAAAGTTAGAGAACAGGAGACAAGATGGAGGATTTAGGGTGTTGTCCCTTGTCCCTTCTTCTTTCTTCTTCATGTTCTTCTCCTAGAGGTTTTTGGGTAATAGTAAGTCACTGGATAGAGAATGCCGCAGTACATCACAGAGGTGATGGATCATTGGGTCATTAAGAAAAATAATATATGTGTCTATTGTTAATTGGGTAAAAATAGGTATAAAGATAAAAGAACTGCGTAGTTTGGGGCCATTTTGTGCATCAGACACGAAGTGTGCCACAAGGCCTTGTTGTACCATCAGAAGAAAGAAATGTACCAGATTGCAAAGATTAACCTTGTATAACCAGCCTGGAGAGACCTACAAAGTTTTGTGATCACCTGTTAATAAACATGAGAAACAAGATTCTAACAAGCTCGGGAGTTTTCTTCGAATCAGGAGAACTGAGATAAGCAGGGCTCCCCACGAGGGAGGATCCCAAAAGAATTCAGTCCAAAGGAGGCTGAGAAATCCAAGAATATAAAGAAAAATACAGAAGAGATGTAGCAGAAACAAAGAAACAGAAAAAGGACTTTTTAGAGAAAAGTTACAGATAGTACACGTGGAAATTCATCCTGACTTTTATTTAGTCATCTTTCTATTATTGTAGTCTTTTTACTACTTTTTACTCTGCTTCTCTTACTAAAATCTACTTTTTCAAGCCAGAAGCAGGCAGGCACCTCCAGGGTGAGGATGCCAGCACGTTCTGTGGCAGAACACTCTTGTCTATGCAGATCTTGCTTTCGACTGCCCCCAGTATGACCTGGATCCCAGCAAATGCTGTTAGAACCTCTTGCAGACCACGCTGCTGGTGCATTGCCACCATTATCCCAGGGCACTTGCCAGCATCCAGCTTTGGTTCTGAGTCTTGAGAATATTTCCACTTTTGCCTAGTCAGGCATAGATAATAAGGCCTTTGTTTAAGCTGCTAGAGTTTGCTCTCTGAAAACACATGGGCTGTCTCGGTTCTCCAAAGCTATTATGATGCCTTTCAACCAACAGGATTAAGTGCTATTTCCAAAATATCCCCTCCCCACAACACACACAGAAAAAAAAAAAGCGGGGGTGGGTAAAAAAATGCTGCCAAGTCCCCCAAGTTTCATCCTATGAACATCTGAAATGAGCACAGGCTGACTCAGATGTTATAATATAGCATAGTTGTAAGAATGCTTATCAAACATTTCTGTCAAACACCACCCCTGACTAGGAGCCAAAGGGGGACTTAGATTTGAGATTTTTCTGTCTGGCACATTCCAGTAAATACAAACAGCTGTCCACTGGTACATTTTGAAAACTGAATGACAGATATGTTGCAATAAACTTTTCCACTATATAAGGTAGCATACATGGGGAAAAAGGGGTTTTGTTTTCCTTAAAACAATCTCCAAACCATGGCACTTTGTTCATCTTCAGCAAACTACTCAAAGGTTAAACAAAAATTCACATTATATTGGTTAAAAATATTGTGTGTAGAATGTACTAAATACTAAAAGTACTAGTATTTGAGAAAAATCTTGTAATGCTTCCATTTTTTAATTAAAACTTGTCTGTTCAAATGCTGAATATGAATACAATGGCCTGCTTTTCCATACTGACTTGAAAAAGGAAAACAAATTTCTTTGCAAGCACACTTCTCTACTTGAAAAATATATTTTTGTTGGGAAAGAACCTTTCAAGGTATCCATAAAAAACTTGAGTTTGAAAAATCATTGCTGGAAAGTGTTATTTTTCTTTCTGTGAAAAGAAGTTGTGAGCACAATCTTTGAGATACTTGGAACTCCTTGTTATTTGATACAAACCAAGAATTTCTGGAAGTAACATGTACACAGCACAATTTGCAGATGTAATCTGATCACAGGAGCTGTGAAACAAGAGAGAGGATAAGAGCAACAGCATGAAAAGAGGAGCCTGGAAAAGTTCTGAGATGTGAGAAGAAGACAGTCTGTTTGGTGTGGAGCTTTAGAAGTGAACCAAGAGCTCTGCAAAGCAGGGAGAAGAGAAACAGTGTTAGCACTGGCCACTCAAATATTGCTACCATGGCACTGACCAGCAGTCAACAGAAGTCCACCACAAAGAATTCCTACAAAAGTCAAGCGAGTTGTTGAGCTAAGCAGGCTCCCTCATATATTTATAAACACTAGAAAAGTTCCAGGGTAATAAAGAGAAGATGTTGAAACTGTTGGTAAGTGTATTAATGTTTACTAAACCCCATGTTTGGCTGGAACAGGTGACTGTTCTATCCAAACAGGCGCCTGTCCTGCTTCCCTCCTCCTCACAATAGCCATTGCTAATCTTTGGTTTGCTTGCTTCTAAAGTCCAAACTGTAGCAACTCCACTGACCAGGCAAAAAGTTCATAGAAGACAACAGTGCAAAGATGTCAAAACCTGAATAAACATATAAACATCTCAGTAAAATTAAGTAGCAGTATTTTTTAATTTATTAGATAGTCTAGCTGCTAGTAAAATGTATTATTTATAAAACCAACATTTGAAAATCTAGGTAACGTACTCAACTTCGTAAAAGACAGAATATTTCAGAAGAAAAGGCGATATTTTAAAAGGTTCTGGAAATACTTCATTTTAAAATCTGGAAATAGTGTCAGTGACACCCTATCTTCCTCGCTCTCCCTGACAATTTTCACCACCTGCTTTTAGCTAAAGTATGAGCCAAGATTTGAAAACTGTTAATCACAAGGAAAACACTGCGTACCGTGTAAGCTGCATCTCAGAGCTACCAGACGTTCCAGCTGGGAAATCAAATCCTCACCCTCATCCACACGTACCGTAAGGGGTACCTCCCCTGATTTCTGTCCAGGCAGTTATTCCTGATTAGATCATGTCTCCCCTCAGCCCACTGCCATGGTGCAGGTCAGAGCAACAGAATACACAGCCTGTTTCTCACCAGCAGCCACATACGTACGTTTTGTGTCCTGCTGGTCGATTAAAGTCACTGAAGCTACTAAAAGTCCTTTAGGTTAGCAGGGAATTAGATGTGCAGGCAGTGTGAGACATCTCCTAAAGCTCACCTACCCGCTCTGCCCACGCTTTGCTACCAACCTGATGTCCACTGGTCGTGTCTCCCCTTTCCCAGCAGTGACAGCCAGTGTCTGACTGCACCTGACTTTACCTGAGGGGCCCCTGAGAGGGTTTTTGGTTTTTGGAGTTGGAGTGGGTGGGCAGAGAGGGGCTGAGAGGGAGAGCCCATGGGTGCAGTCTGGCAGGATCTGTTGCATGGGAGAAGGGTGCAGTTCACTCACCTCATTGGGAGCTTCAAGGCTTGGCAACCCTTCAGTGATGAGGCCATCTGAGTCAGACAGCACTATTTGTCTGTCACCCAATCTCTGCAATAGTGACCAGTGATCTCATGCTCCACAGACGGACTCAAGAACAATGTTTAAAACAACCTTCTTGAATTTATAGGCCACAGATGCTACCCATGCCTAAATTCAAACAGAAGCATAAAGTCTTCTTTTAATGGCATAGGCTACAGGAGCCATTACATTTTTATGGTTGTTCATGCATGCCTCAAGACCCTATTAAGAACAACGGCCTCACTGAGACTTGTGAAAGAGAGCTCAAATAGAAAGCAAAATATTGTCAGTATCCATGTGAATGTCAATTCTGTAAAATTCAAAATCTTAATCAATGTGAAAGGTCTATATATTATCTGTATATTAAAAAATTATGTATTATCTGTATATTAATAGCTTCTATATAGCTATATATTACATGTTACATATATAAAATGCACACACACTATCTCTGTATTTATATATGTATGAACAGCTGCTCATTCTCTACTGCATCTGTCAGATTTTAAGAAAATCAAAACAGTCTCAAAATACTAACAGTCATGCTTGGATTGCTCAGAATCTGACTGTGTCAAATCTATAGAATCTACATATAGTGCATAGGTTATATGGGCCTTATGGGAGTTGCTTGAACTGAAGAAAGGAACCACTGATTATCTCTCAGTGTTAGGATGCTATAAACTGAACAGAACTAACTCGATGGTTATGGTTATGAACAACTATTTGTATGAAATAGGATCATTTATTTAGCACTATCTAGGGATCAAAAAGAGTTTTTACAATATTTTTAAATAGCTCTGCCCACCACAAGCTGCTATTATGTTTGCTGTTATACTATACCACTAGTGTGGCCTTTGAAATCTCAAACAGCCGTAAGTCTAACAGGACTATGCAAATTTTGGTAGTCTGCATCTCATTTCAAAGCTCCTAAAAGCAGCTCCTATTGAACTGCATCTCAAATGATCTGGACCCTGGATCTCCAGTTATGGCTGTAGAACTGGTCTCCTTTTAATTGCAAGGGATGGTATTGGAAACTTTATCTGGAGTATCGATAAATGTTCTCAAGAAGAAAAACTACTCCAGTAATTAAAAATAACTACATTTGTGTTATTTCAGTATTCAGTGTCAAGTGCCTGCTTTCCACAAAGAGCACACAGAACAGAACAACAGCAGCAGCAAAATCAACTGATTGCTAGGATTTCTCTCCTAGTTCACACAGAACAAGGTATTTTTGTTGCTGACCCAGAATTGATAACAAATGAGATTTTGTTCAGGTGCACATGCCTGCAAGTCACAACTTATCCAAATATCTAATTTAAGCATAGGTGCCACTCAGGCAAGAAAATGTCCTTCCATCCTAACCATCTGAAGAGGCTATTGATACCCACCACTACTGCTTGCACATGATATTAAGAGCCTCTCCTGCTGCAGTTCAGGCACTTCAACCATTACAAGGAGCTCCCAGGCTTTGTCCAAAATGCCGCTCCTGCCTGCCCCTGAGAGAAGATCAACATTGTGGGTTAGGCCGGCTCAGTGGTCACCAAGCTCGAAAGCACAGCACTGCAATTCAACAGCTTGAACTCGCAGCCAGATTGTGACACATGGGTCTATTCCAGCCATCTGCTCCGAGGAGCGTGTGCCTGCAAACCCCATGATGAGCCGCACATCACGGAAGTGCAGGAGAGAACTCACTGTGAGGATGTGCACCCATTAGCTTTAATAGTCACATCCTCTAAAACTTAATTACCTTGCCTAACATTTCTTCTCCATTACCTGCTATAAGCAGTCTCAGATGCCAGCCCTGCATCCAGAGCTACAGAAGCACAAACACACGTGCACACACACACCATGTCTGTGTATCCATCCAACAAACCCAGGCCTCTGTACACACACACACCCCACAGCCACAAAGCACATCAAAGGAAACCCGCCACCATGCACACATCATTTACCGTGCAGGTAAACCCTTGCTGATAAAGATATCTGCACATACTCCATATCCACGTAACACAGGCAACAAACCCGGCCTCAATAAAAACCGCATCATTTCCTGCACTCAACAACCCTGCGCCCCTCAGCAGAAACAGCCTGAGTGTCACACAGCGCTCCCCTGCATACTGCTTGTGCCCTTCTGTCACCCCTGAAGCGCACAGGCTGTTCCACACCCTGGGGCTGTGTGTCTGCGTGTGTGCGCTCACACGTGCAAGAAATGTGTCACTTTTAAGCGTCTCGGCGTGCACATGACCGGGTGCCCGCCCGCCCGTGGTGCCGCCGGCTCTGCGGGGCCGTGCGGGAGCGAGCACGGGATGCGCTGCACGGCGGGAGCGAGCACACGCTCGGAGCGCTGCATGTGCCTGGAAACGTGCATGGGGGGGCGTCGAGCGCTGCAAACACAAGCTCCTGTCTGTTCCGTGTGGGTTCGTCCAGCGCGGCGCGGTGCGTGTCAGCGCCCGTGTCATTTTCTGTGTGCGTGTGACAGCCGCCGGGCATGTGCGGGTGCGGCGGCCGGTGCGTGTCTGCGGGAGCGCCCTGCAGCCTGCGCGATGCCGGGGGCACACGGGCGCTGTGTGCCCCTGGGGCAGCTGTGACACCCGCCCAGCGCGGGCAGCCATCGGTCCCCGCACGGGGATGTGCGGCTGCGACAGCGGCGTGCGCGGGGCACCCCCAGTACCTGCCGAAATGTCCCAGGGAGTCGAAGAGCCGCTCGGAGCTGAGAGCCATGGCGGGGCGGCTGCAAGCCGGGAGCCTCGGCGTCGCTGTCCCGGCGCTGGGGGAAGAGGCACTGTCCTGTCCTGTCCCGTCCCGTCCCGTCCGTCCCCGCCCGCCCCCGGCGCCCGCCCCGCCCGCGGCCGGGGGAATGGGCGGGCGGGAACAACGGCCGCGCCCAACGGCCGCAGCTCCCGCCGGAACCGGGAGCCCCCGGACAGCCCTGCCCCGGGCCGCTCACAAACCCCGTCCTGACACCGGGCAGCTCTGCCCCCGGGCCGCTCACAAACCCCGTCCTGACACCGGGAAGCTCTGCCCCCGGGCCGCTCACAAACCCCGTCCTGACACCGGACAGCTCTGCCCCCGGGCCGCTCACAAACCCCGTGCTGACACCGGGCAGCTCTGCTCCCGCCCGAGCGGCTGAACCTCCCGCACTCACCCAGCGCCTCCGCCCGCTCGTGTTTACTGCGTTAAAAGGAAATTAAAGGAGGCAGTTATGTGCTTAAATCCTCCTTTTACAATCCAATAATCCAGTGTATTTAGGCTCCAGTGTATTTCACGTGGACGTGTTGAATTAAAAGAGAGTAAAACCTCTTCTTTTTTCCCCCACAGGGCAATATCTGAATCCTTTTTAGTAGTCTTACAATCTGCACTGCTATTTGGATACATCGACTGCGTCCCCTGCCCCCAAAGTTTTAGCACACAGTGTAAAATGGAATTATCATTTAATAAAAGTAAAATACGTAACGTGTCCCATATCTGCTTGAATGTCATTAATTCTCAAATTTGTAATGAAGCCTCAATTACATTTGGGCTTACTTTTCTGCCTTGCCCATAATAGGCCAAGATAATCAATTTGACATTGTTTGAGGATTAGCAAAGCGAGTTGCAACAGAAGACCTTTGTAATTAACTTAGCAGAGGGTTTTGTTGGAACAGATACACTTTAGCAGCCCAGTCACTCAGGGATCTGAGAATAAGGCAAGATACAGGGGGGGAAAAAAATCCCCAAACAGTCACAGATACAGCTCTCATATTTAAGGTTTTTCTTCCCGAGAGAACGTCATTTCCATTCTCAGATAGATACAAGTTTTCCCTGCTCAGAGCAAGGAGGTGGAGCAGATGCCCTCCAACCTGAGTTATTTTATGATTCTGTGATGAAAGACACATTTTCCAGCAGATTGCAGGATCTCTTTCAGGGATGCTCTATTGAAAAAGGCAGAAAACCAAAACAAAACAAATCAGAAAAAAACCCAAAAAAACCCCCAAAAAAGAAAATTCAACCTTTTTATTTGTGTACTTCATTTTTTAGACAGCACAGAAAAAGCTGAGAGGCAAACCCCTGTTAAATCCCTGGAAGTCAACCTGTCTCCAAAACCTGACCCAAACCCTTCTGCTACCACACTCAGGCTCTGCTGCTTCACAGGGAAATGTGCCTTTAAGAGGCTCTGGCACCAAGCAAGTACCACAACTGTTCCTCTGCGCAGAGCAGATGTTGGGGCTTCAGGGTGACAATCTGTTCCAGCATAGACCTGGAAAAAGCAGATGTTTGTCAGGCTCCTTGGCTCTGAATGACTCCTGACCACACTAGCAAAATGAGCAAATAGTGAGTTACACAACCAGGAACCTGAATGATGAGTTCAGCAGAGGATTGCTCTTTGCAGCTGGTGTGCTGTTAGACCACTCACCTCTTCCACCAGCTCTGAAGGCTTTGCTACTTCTGACAAAACTCCTCACATGTCTCTGTGCACCTGCAAAGGACATTTTTTTAACACTTAATCTAGACTTTGTTGCAGTTACTTTCTTAGAATATGTAAGCCAGAATGCCTAAGGATAGATCTGTTTTCTTTCAGTAAGCATTTTTGAATTGCTTCAGTTTTACCTTATAAATACCAGCATTAAATTTAATCATCCTGGGGTTTGGGGGTGTTTTGGGGTTTTTTTTCCTGCAGAATGTTTTTCAGGTTTAAAAATGGTATGTGCTTGAATGCAGCACAGGTACTTTAACAAAGCGTTTCTTTCTTTGAAGAGCCACACTAGCCGAATTATTATTTGCATAAACAAACACCAATGCATAGTAAACATTCTGGTTAAATATTGTGCTGCTGGTCATGTGCCTGGTTTTAGTGTCTTGCTTCCCACAAGTAAATTAATCAGTTTTCAGCAGCATTGTGGGGAGTAGGGAATATCTATTTTTAGTTTAAAGTTGAGCACGAGAGAAAACCTAATCCCTTTCAGCACCATTTTTGAAGCCTAAAAAGATCCATAGTTTTTCCTCTTTGGAATCCCTTGTAGGCATTCTTATACACATTTCTATGCTTGTCTCTTGATAATATCATGATTTTACTGCCCATAGCAGAGTAAAGAAAAGAAATTTGCACGCACTCCTATTAAAGTTAATAATAAACTCCCACATGCCTGCATTTCTAAGGGTTATTAATGAAAAGTCTTTAATGTCTGCTCTCTTAAACTTGTGGTGGTCAGAGATTTGCCTTGTTTCTTTCAAGCCTAGAAGATGCACATCATGGTTTAAGCTTGCCTTTTCTCCAATCCTGTTATGCCAACCCTACATGAAGTAGTAACTGTGCATTTAGTCCCCATCATTCCTCACTGAGATGTTTTTCACCAGGCACCTGGAAATAGTCATAGCACTGTCACAGCACTATTCACATACAATACACAGCTCTCTTCCCAAAGGACTGTGCTCCATAATAAACTCTTGTGCAACAGAAAATACAGGGAACATCAAAGAAGGTATGATGGATTTCTTTAATTAAAATGTGTCAAGGTGAGGCCATCCACATCTAAACTACTTACTGAAGAATTATAGGGATTTTATTAGGGATTTACTCAGAAGAAACTGAAGCAAAGTTGTGATCCCTTTTCTATCATGTCTTTAGGTGGGAACATCAAGGGTGTTCACAACAGAAAAACACTCTTCAGGGTATTCCAGAAGTTTAAAAATGTTGGTCTTTCAATCATGTAAGGGTTCATCACTAGAAAACTTGAGTTAACCTCATTTCTGGCACTCACAAGCAGGCTGTTGTTCAAGAGAGACATTTGATACTGCAAAATCCTTGAGGAAGGAGTGAACTTTACAATTTGTAACAGGAGAAGAGACGGCTTACAAAATAATTTCCTTCAGTCTGACATTCCCACTAGGAAAAATCCAGCACCTACCGGTAAGGGCTGTTCATGGTCTCCCCTCTCTTAAGTCAATTAACAGTGTCACCAGTACATGAGAGGTGTTTGAGGAAGGTGCCTGTGACGTGGCTCTGGTACATCCATGTACGTACCCAGAGTTTCACGTTGCAGCTGAGCCCGAAGCACCGATGTGGTGTGGATGGCAGATAACTGGCGGTGTTGCCAACATCGTTCCATGGACACAGATAATGACTTCTTAAATAGAGCCAATTCCTGGCTGATCTGTTTTCCCACTCCCATTGGCAAGGTTTGTAGACCAGAGATGAGGAGCAGTGCAGGAACTGCAAGAAACAAGAAACACAATTGATCTGCCTACTGCCTGCTCTCCCCCAGGCTTTCAGGTGCAGTTCTTCCCAGAGTGCCCTCTTGGCATCTGCTTTTATCACACTAGTGAAAAAAAAACCCTCACTGAAATCAACCACAACACATCTTAAATGTAACCTCTCATTTCCTGTTTTGAAGTTAGAAATTTCTGTTCCCTTGCAGGAAAAAGCCTGCAGGACCCATGGCAAGTGTATTTATCAATGAAAACACAGCTTCTAGAGTGTAAGTCCAAAACAAGCTTTACTTTCATAAACGTGTGCCAGCCATTGAATTGCTGGTGCTAAAGAACACTTGCAGAAAACTTGTCTTTATGAAAGGTTACCAGTGGTGCAGATGTTATTTTTATCTGCTAGAAAGTAAACCAAGGCATTATATGACATTTATTTTGGGAGTTTGGAAGTTTTGCAATTAAATTGCAGTAGCTTGTTCATAATTTTACATTTAACAGATTTACAAACATGGTCAGCAGTCTAGCAAGCAGGCTGAAAAAGCAGATCAGCACATGTACCCAGCTAAGCAAAAACATTTGAGATTCTTCTGAACTACAAGGAAGGAAATCTACAATGCCCTGATTTCTCAGGAGTCCAAGCACGGTCTCATCAGTCTGAAAGAACCAGAGCTGTAGCAAGGTTGATGGGAGAGTGATTTGTTGGCAGCTGCTACAAATATGCTCAATATACCTTGTTTTCCTCCCTGATGCTGCTCAAAGCAGGCCAGGCAGGCACGAGGCAGTGGCAGCAGCCCAAAGTCTTTCACTATGGCTTTGGCTATATTTTTTTCTTCCACACTCTCCTGGACAGAACTCTGGAATAATCATGAGAGGCTCCCCTAGAGAATTCAGGATTTGTATTCAGTGCAATAAAGGCCCAGACAGGATTTTGAAAGCCTAGAGAGTGTCTCCTAGCTGTACTGTGGACACCCACAAGGACACATCTAACCATGATATTTCAGTGTGGGCCACTTCAGCTTCACATTTTCAAGAACTCTTGCTCCACAGTGTGCTTTTGTGTTTAGTTATTGCTGCCATACAGATGTTGAATGTATACGAACAGAGTGTTTCATCATGGAAACTTTTCTGGTCCAACATGAATAAATATGCCTCTTGAATAATCTTAAAATCATACAGAAATTCAGAAAAGCAAGCTGAATGTTCAGGAAAACAATGAACTCTTTACAGGTCATTACTGCATCTCAAGTGTCTGGGGTAACAGAAGCCTGTTAGTCTATGAGGAAGATGGCAATGAGAATTTATCTGGATATTGTTTCAGTTTTGGACTACATTTACAGGCTGTATACATAGAGTTTTCCATTTAGGGAAAGTAGAAGCTAAACTCCATGATAGCTTCACAACAGAGCTCTTCAGGAATGTCACATGAAAGACAGAAAAAATCTGATAGGTGTCGTAAAAATACATTTTAGCAGAAGTTTGAAGAGAAATTCTGAAGAGAGTTCTGTAATTAAACAAAACACAGCACACTCAAAATCCCATCCTTGATTTTTTGTTTAATTATTATGAAAGAGGGCAGATCTAGATTAGATATAAGGAAGAAATTTTTCCCTGTGAGGGTGGTGAGGAGCTGGAACAGGTTGCCCAGAGAAGCTGTGGATGCCCCATCCCTGGCAATGTTCAAGGCCAGGCTGGATGGGGCTCTGAGCAACCTGATCTAGTGGAAGGTCTCCCTGTCTGCAGCAGGGGTTTTGGAACTGGAGCTTCCTGTAAGCTTCCTTCCAACCCAAACCATTCTATGATTCCATCATTATTCCCTTAGCAGGTTTCCCCCCTTCCTGTACTACCAGTGATCCCACATTTGCCAGGACACAGCACTGGAAAGCACACACAGGCTCAGTGGCAAATATTCTCCATTCTGTCTGCTCTGAGGTTTTCACCACAACTTCCTGGACGCTAATGTGACCAGCAAAGCGACAATGTGGCCTTGTGAATTACCGAGAGACCTTCTAAAACAGCAGCATTGAGTGCAACAGCAGCGTAAGCAGAGTTACCAAATTACTCTCTGCCAGTCTGTATTTAGTTGGGGAAATGGGAAGGCCTCTTTAGAACACGTAGCATTTAGAATATCCTGCATTTTATACTGGTTATGTTTTGGTCTTTTGTACCTTTCTTACCAAAACATATAGATAAGAAAATGCTTCAAAGAGGGTAAAGGGAGCTCACAGTCCAATTTTGTAATCTTGTTAGAAGGACTAAGAAGTGATTAGAATTTATGCTGCATTAGAACCTGAATAAGGAAAAAAATACAATAACCAAATGGCCCTATACACTAGCAGAGGCAGAGATAATATAAACTAGAAGCTGAAGGTTTAAGCCAGATCCATTAAAATGAGAAACAAGGTCCATGGCCATAACAGAAATTGTAAATAATTACTGAAACCATCAACCAAAGGAACTGATGTATTCTCCACTCCCTAAAATTTTCTAAACATCATCAAACTAGATGTTTTTCTCTTCTATAGATAGATCCTTATTTGCTTATATAGAGATATTCTCATATAGAGAAATATTTATCAAATCAGTTATATCATAAACCAAGACAAAAGTCTGTATCCTTCATTATGCAAATGATCAAATCAAATGCAAGGAGAGCCTTCTAACTTAAAAATATATTCAGAGAGAAAATTGATAGGGTGAAATTTTTGTTGCAGTTGATTAGTGAAACCACTCTGGCAATTACTGAATTCCTTTCACTGCTGCCATGCCGATGTTTGGAGCTCTTTTCGAAAACTGGACTTCCTTTGGGACCTCAAAGAAAAGCATTGTGGTTCCTTAACAGTGCTTAACAGTGCAGAAAAACCAGCAGCACATCATGTTAGCTTAAGCTCTTTAGCATGATTAACCAAGGACACAGTTCTGACAGAGTTAGATGAAGTGACTGAGGATGATACCAGTACCAGGTGTCTGCTCCGTGCTCTCTGCTTGATGCCTCAGCAAATACATGGTCTGTGAAACAGCCTGGATGAGTTTCAGATTTCATATTATTTGGCCCTCTCTGTGTTGGCAGAAACATGGGCTGGACCTGAGTGCCAGCAGTATCTCAAACCCCTGCATTTGGACTCCCAGATCCTGTCTGTTGGTGGTCTCAGCAAGGAGGAAGTGGCAGCACAGATTTCAGAGCAGGAAGGATGCCAAGAACAAGCACCTCAGGGATCTGGAATGCATACTGTGTGTACTGTACACTGCAAAATAACACCCTGGCTAATAAAGCAGACCATGCGTCAACAGGAGCTACTAATTTTCTAATGTAATATGACTTTAACATATGGTAAAGAGAAATGAAGAGTAACTGAAATTTTTGAGCAAAGATTACTTCCTTAGTGCAAGAAAAGTACCAAAAATGAGAGACACTTTTTATGTGTTTTTCACAAGAATCAGGTGGAGGCTATGTGTGGATATGCAGGCAGAAATTGTCAGATACTCTCACCAAAAATTCTAGTTTGAAGGCAAAAAATTTAGACAACTTTGTCAAGAGATTCAAAAACTATTGCCACACACAATTATAGAAGCAAAATTATTCTGCATAGTTTGGGATACAAAATGCCATGGGTGAATTTGCATTCACTGGGCTGCTTGCATTTAGGCTATGAAGAGTCAAAGAAAAAGGAGGCTGACTTTCCAAAGGCACATGCAAGAATCCATCACTCAGAAATCCCAATCTCAGGCTGATTCTGACTACATAAACACTTAAAAGATTTGAATCCTGCTGCCAAGCTGAACCAGGTGAAATCCACAAATGGCTAGAAGGCAAATCCAAACTCTAATTTTACAACCTTGTTGAAGCACAACCCCCACAGAAAACCTCGTGCAAAGTCCTGTGGCCATGTTCATTATTTCTGAAGAGGTATGGAGAAGCCACTCTCAGCAAGCAATACTCCAGATGGGATTTTCCATGCAAAAGTAGAACAAGGGAAACAGAAGGAAGTGAAGATAACACCAAAGTCAAGCTGCACAGATGCATAACACTACAGCAAAGACCTTCCAGAAGAAGCCCTACCAAGAGTCTTGTCTGTCCTTGAAGGCACACCACCACTCCTAGACAACAGAGGAAAGAAAAATTAGTTTGTAAATTCATTTGAGCAAAATTCACTGGCAATTTTGGCTATTATGCACTTAAGTGTAACTGATTTCCTGTACAAGGTAATTCATATCTGGCTAGAGAATCCCACAACAGAAGTCATTTCACACTCTAGCACACACACCCTGCACCAAAAACCTTTGCGTTTCCTGTGCCTCCCCTTACTTAAAGGAGCTATTAAGAGCTACTGCTAGCTCCACCTGATACCAGCCAAAGCTGTCCCTCTTTTTTACTTCTGAAACTGGCATGTGTGGCTGTTCCAGATTTGCAGGGTCCTGTGTTCTTTAGACAAATATGAAAATAAAAATGAACTTTGGTGACATGCTAGAGAAGCCAATATCCTATCCACAACATTTCAGCTGCTTTTTTTCCACTTTGATACACTCAGCTCTTCAATCTCGCAGTGAAAATGACCTGGACTACATCGATTTTATTTTTATTTTTTTGCAATTACTTTACTCCCAGATGACCCAGTTTATTCCTTTACTGGATTTCTGATGCCTGCTATATGCTGTAAGACCACAGTGAGGCAGGTATGCTCAGCAAGTCCCTGCCAAGCCTTCAGGATTAACAGTTTGTTTAGTATTCCTCCTACACCCTGTCATGCTGGCCTGTGGGAGATTTCAAGCAGAAAGCAGTGATTATTCAGGATGCTGCTCCTGTTACTTTTGAATTTGTTTGGCTGCCTCCAGAGGGACTGAACCAAGACTGCACAGGCTCGAGGACTTCCAGTCCTCTCAAGACAATTATTTTAAGGTACTTAATATAGTTTCTGTTCAAAACAAATCACACAGGATACACAGAAGAGTTTTCCAAAGGTTTTTATAAAAATGCATTTGATTTAAATACCAAATCAAACCACTTGGTGTTTTGACAGCTCAAAACTCAGCAACTCAGGAAACTGAAAGAGTGATTTTGTGTGCTTACTATACATCACCTGCTTCTCTGAGATTCCCCAATACACAAACAAAAATTGTCCCAGGACAGTTACTCCTGATATAAACTTGGGCAGTAAATCAGGTCCACCATCCTACAACACTGCTTCAAGTCAGATGGAAAAAACAGGCAAGGAGTTGTGAAATGAAAGAAGTAAAATAATGAGGCTCTGCATTTTCTTCAATTTGTTAGAGAAACATCAGGCTATGATTGATTTGAAGCATACATGAAGAAGATAGAGGGGACCAAAAAAAAAAGAAAATTTGTGGCTTTGGATGTGTTACCAAAGTGCTTGTTCCAACAAACTGGGTCTCTTCCCTGGAAAAGAAAAATGACCAATTACCAATTTTATTTTATTTTTTTCATTAGAATTTGCCAGTTCAGTGGTGTTGAAATATTTTGTGGAAAGGCTATGACTTCGGCAAAGTTTCAGAGGAGCCCACACTTGTCTTAAGCAGTCCCTCAGCACCCCTCCCTGGCTGCCTAACAAGGAGTCATCTATCAGCAACACAAGTTGCTCTATTTTCACCTTCTCAGGAGCCCACAGGTCCACAGTTTCCAGGATGGGGGACTTGCTGCTTTCTCCAGTGCCAAGGTTGCAAGTCCCTTCCATAGCAAATCTGACGTATTGGAGTTTTGCAGCTAGGTGGAACAGGACCAAAATATTAAAATGCCTTGTGTCAGTGTCAGAGGAGGCTCCCAGCACAACCTCCTAACTCAGTAGCTGCTCTGTTGGCAACAGGCAGAGGAGTGAGCAACAGGCATTGCCGTGCAGAGCTGTGGGCTGTGATTGCTGTGACACATTGCAAATGCCAAGAATGGTAGATTGAAGAGAGGGAAACTGCAGTGACGGATGGACAGAGACTCTCACCCTTAAGAGTGTTTCCCTGAAACCTGGAGGTGTTTCTCTCAGCTTTACTGTGGCCTTTCGCAAATAGAGAGAGGAGATGATGGTGCATAAAGAGAATTTATAATGTCCTCAGCATGAAAAAGCATAAAACAACTGAAGATGGGGTGGCTCTTGATCCCTCTTCTCTGTGACTGCCTTTTAACTGGCAATCAGAAGCAAAGTCAAGATCTAGTGGAGCATGATGGTATCTATCCAAGAAGTCCACGTGATCCATCTGCTGGGTGCTGCTGTTAGTAGGAATTCCTTTAAGAAATATTCTGCACAAGTCCAAGTATCTTGGGAAGAAGAGACACATCTGCTATATACCTTTACTGACGAGACACAAAGGTATGCGCAGACTGTTTCTATCCCGCTGTCTCAGCAGAGACTGTGTCAATGCTAAAACCTGGATGCTGACAGCTGCAGCAAGACAAAACTCAGCCCCAGCTTCAAAATCCATCCAGCAAGCAGGGAACAAATGACCATGTAGGGAATAAAGCCATGTACATCATACTGTAACCTCCAGGGTGGTTGCCACCTTGAGACACTCCACATGTGAACCAAAGGCAAGGTTTTATTAGAAGAACAAGTTACACGAGTATCTTGAGGAAACAGAGCAGGAGCTGCTATTACTGAAGGAGATCCCCCATGAAATCCTTGGGTGTTCTCCTCTCAGCTTCCCAGTTGCCTTCTGATATCCCTTCACTCTGCTTTTCCCCATCATCTCCCTTTCTCCTCTGCTCCATATCCCTCAGATCCTGAGGAGCTGGTGAGTGCTGGCCAAAGACAGGCTAGGACTTGTGAGCAGCTCTCAGGGGAAGCTATCCCAGGCAGGTGCAGGTGATCCCCTGCCTGCTGCTGGTGGTCAGCTCCATGGTCTCCACTCTCTGAGCTCAACAAAAGTGTGCCCACAGCAGAGGTGCAGCTCAGAGCCACCACCTGTACACCACTGCCTCTCACTGACTGCAGTGGATGGGACTCCATAGCTATGGGGACCCTTGAGCAAAGATCCAGCTCCTAGCGGTGCTCCCTCTATGCTCACCCATGCCTGCCAAGAGCTGTACCTGGGCTGTGGGACTCCATGTCTCTGCTGAGCAGCACAAAACAAGAGCTGTGCTCTGCTCCACTCTTTAGGCAAGGACAGCAGCAAAGCTGTGGGCTGTGGAGCACCCTCCCTGATACCAGGAGGTGATCCCCACTTCTTCCCTGTACCCTGGCTCATCACAGCTTGCAACATCCCTGGATGAGCTCAACAACCTATCAGCACATTTGAATCAGAGCAGCAAGTAGCATCTTCCTACCCTCACACGGCCCTGCCCTGGGTTCACGGGTCACTTTGCTGCAAAGGGCATAGCAGAAACCGGATCTTTTCTGCACTTGACACCTGGCTTTGGCAGCCTGGAAGGTGTCCAGCTGGCTGGAGCCCTTCACAGCCCAGGGACTTGAGCCCACATCCTGTGGGGGACTGGCTCTCTCCTGGGGCATCGTGGTTCAGGGCTCAGCCCTCAGTTCTCATTTCCAGGCAGTGAAGCCACAACTGCTTCAGCCCATCATGTGTCATGCAAACCCAGGGAAAACAGTGCCAGGAGCATCGACCTTTCCTGCACACAGGACCAATACAGGTACAGCCACAGCAAAGGTAAATGAGAAATTACCTGTCAGGCTTCAGCTGCTCGTAAGCCACCTTCCCTGTCCTTGGAGCAGGGATCTCTGCATCATCTCACACCGGTACCTGGCTATAGCACCATTACCTTCTAAAATTTTCTGCCGTTATCCTTTCAGCCGCCAGTAGATGGTGATGCTTTATCTCCATCCGAGATGCCTGCCTGCGCTGCAGAGCCAGGGAGGCAGCACGACAGCCTGAGAGATTCAAAAAGTAAAAATAATTGTGAAAATCGGGCTACAGACAACCTCCTGATTGTGCAGATGCTGATTTCTTCAGTCCATCTAATATGCCAAACCTCACTCAGGAATCCTGGCTAGATTTACAGAGCTGAAAAAACTGTGACTTCAGCTATAGCACTTGCTTCCTAGTATGATCCTTTGTATGTCTGTGAATGGACACATGAGAGGAACACTGAAGGCAGAGCTCTTTACGGAATCTGCATGGTCTGGACACCAGTGAGATGAAGAAAATGTATTTATCTCTGAGAATGCAAATAGCATCCTCCTCATCTCTGATGAAGAAAATCCTGGAGGTATTTGGCAATCACTTTCTCTCAAAAAAACTCCCTTTATTTAGCAGAGTTCTCTTCCCAGTGTAGATGCAAAATAGTGTAAATCATTGATCTGCAGAGCAGTGTAAATCACTGATCTGCACAATCCTCTGTGGAAAATCTGCTGTCATGCTTCCAGCTCTTACAAATTGCCTTCAGAGCCACACTCATGCAAGAGCTGACCAGATCATAAAGATAAAAAATAGAACAGATCTGGCTAAATGCTTCTTGAAATGGAAATGCAATATTTTTGTCATTCTTGATTTATTGATATATCATTTACTTTGGGGCAAGACTGATGTGGTTGTGAGGGATGTGGTCCTAAGCACAGGCAAAGGGTGGCAGGATAAGAAAGCCCTGCCTAACACTAAGCTGTGTGGCTGGCCTGACGCCTCACAGGCATGCTAGGAATAACTGACAAAATATGGACCACAGCAGATCTTTCTCTTTTATTGCTCCAATTACAGGCTGATCTTCCTTTCTCAGAAGCTATGTGGGCTACTTAGGTGATCATTTTGCCTGTCCTAAAACCTTTGCTAACACACTCTCAGCCATTTAGCTGGGAGCCATTTTTTGGCTGTTTCATCTCCATTGCTTGAACAAATTACTTTGCAGTCTTGTCAGCTCATCCTTGTTCAGCCTGGATTCACTCCACAGGTGTTCCAGGTTGCAGCTTCAGTGCCACCAGCCTGTACAGAATCTCACAGTTTGAGAATTGTCTTGCTCATGGCCTGTTAAGGACAACAGCAGACACCAAACCTCTGGACACCT
>NC_031770.1:67506913-67644932 GCF_001522545.3 Parus major | reverse complement strand
TATCACCATGAAAACATGCCCATGAATTTCATATTATATGAAATTCAGTGGTTTTTGTGAATCCTATAACTAAGTATTAAAAACAAGGGCACACAGTCTGTATCTCAGACTCCAACAGGTATCTTTGATTCACTGTGTGAATATAGCTGAAATGTGTGTGCACTGAAGGGAAGGTCTTGAAAAACCTGTGTCTTGGCTGGTTGGAAAGAGGTCAACCAAAACTGCATATCAGACAGCATTCCAGCCACTACCAAGTGGCTGACATTTCTTCCAGTCTCATTCTAACAGTGATGAGAATTTGGACAGCAAGATCTGTGTGTGTCACCCTGATAGTAGAGAGCACAGGTGTAAAGGAGAATGCTGATGCCAGAGATGCACTTAGCTCTGGTCTCCACTGGCTATATATCTTTATTTGGAAAACTGGATTGTATAAGGATAAAATATATTTTTAAATAATGAAGAAGCTGTGCTGCTCTGGACTGTAATTCTGCCTGAACTAAGCAGGTCTAC
This sequence comes from Parus major, assembly GCF_001522545.3. Classification (NCBI taxonomy): domain Eukaryota; kingdom Metazoa; phylum Chordata; class Aves; order Passeriformes; family Paridae; genus Parus; species Parus major. Next base: position 67,644,422 of record NC_031770.1, on the reverse strand, counting down.
CCTACATTTGGAAAAAATCAGACCTGCAATTCAGCATGGACACAGCCCTGAGTGAAGAAGCAGCTACATTACTGAGAACAGTCACACCACCACTGAAATGCTTTGGTCTTTGTGTGGCTGGATCCCCATTTTGCTGCTGTAGACAATGCCTGAAGAGTCATATAATTCTGTGTAGTTCTGCGGTGAGGGGAGCGTTAATGCCTGAGAATGTTCACAAGCAATTGCTCATTGTGGGATTTTTGAGTAGTTTTAACAGCTGAAAAAAAATAAATGTGTGGAAATCTGAATCTTGTTTGAGCTACTTCATGAATGTATTTAACCTAGAGTTACTTGTACTAGAGCTACTACTCAGACTTAGAGCACTGAATTAGTCCTGAATCACTGTATTTTCCAGCAGTTAATACTGCTGCTGCTTGCAGCTTATTTGGTGACTGTGTCACTGAAGACTGAATATGCTGTTTAGGATCTGAGTGTCAGCTCTGAGAGATAGGCCAGGTTGCTCAGGGCTTTGTGTACTTGGTCCTGAGGAACCTCCAGGGAAGGAGACTGAACAAGCTCTCTGGACAGTCTGTGCCACTGCCTTCCTGAGGAAAAAATTTCTCCTTAAATCTAGTTGGAAGCTTTCTTTAAGGTTATGGTGTGCTTAAGAGTCGCTAAAAACAAAACAAACAAACAACCAACCCAGAAAAACAAACCAACAACTAATTTAGATATATTAAATTTGGGATGAGTAGTGGTTATTTTCTTGCTTAAGGAGTTAATTGAATCAGTATTTTCCCTCCTTGACTGAAGAATGGCAGTATTTTACCCCCTGTGTTGCTTTGAGAAATCCAGTTACTCAGTTGCAGGTGCAGGGTTAATAGTTATCTAGATATAGAGCTTTATCTTGACTTTTGAAAAGCCTCCAGGGAGTGGATGGATCAGGCCTGCTAATTAAACAATCTGGAGGCTGCAGAAACCTGGAAGTGGAACAGGTGACAAAATTTGCAAGGAACACCTTGGCTTCTCTTGCCAGCTGGGCCAGCAGGTGTTGACAGGCACATAAAGGTAGGGGTGGGAAAACTGTCAGCTTTTCCTTGCCTCACCTTTGGCAGAAAGGGAATAAGTAGAACAGCTTATCTTTTATGTTTAAATGTCATTTCAGATGAAAAATTGCATCAGATTCTGTTCCCAAATGTGTCTTACAAAGCAAAGGGAAAAACAGAAAGAGCAAGCAGCTTCAATTTAAATTAGAAGTTTTTTTTCTGTCTTTTTTGTCTTCAATTTTCTGTCTTCAATTTAAGTTAAAAGTTTTTCTTTAAAACTAGAATAAACCCCCTTGGTTTTTTTTCCTTACAAAATCAGTTGTATTGGACAAATTAATATCAGATTAAATAGGCTTTCTGTGAAAAACTCTGAACAGGTTTTATATTTAAGAAAATTTCTTTTACTCAGAAAGTCCTATTTTGTCCAGGAAAGAATTGAGACTATTTTGCTCTAGAAGTATTTACTAAAATGGAACTTTTTCATTTTATAGATAAGAAATTAAGGGTGCTGGTTTGAAGTGATATCAGTTTGTGGTTACCTTGTCCCTCAAATGTTCTTACTATGTCTTCACTTAAAATCAGTTTCTTCTGCTGCTCTTTCACGTCTCTGAACTTTCACTGGTTTTTCTTGTTTTACTTTTCTTGTTCAGAACTACTTATGAACACAGAGATTGCAGGACTGTGAAAATTATTTCTCCATCTTTTAGTGCCCACTTTGGCATATTTGGTATTGCCAAGAACAATTCCAAAGAGCAAAAGTACAAAAAATCTCTTGTGGGTAATTTTCTGGTCTTTGGGGATGATTACAAAAAAGCAAACTAAAAACCAAAAAATCATGGCAAAAACCACAAACAAGCAAACAAAAAACCTGTGGCAGGAGAGAGAATAAAAATATATATATATATAAAAGAAATAAAAAAATCAAAATCCATCAAGCCAGTCTGGTGATATATAGATTATTATTATTTTTTTTTACCATGACTTGAAAAGTTGGAATTACTGTCACAGGTAGTTCATCCTGTTGTGGTCGATGGTTTGCTGTCAGGAACATCGATCAGTTCCTTTAGTTCTTCAGGCTGCAGTGGCTGATAAATCATTCCTCCAGTCTGCCCTGTTCATTGCTGCTGAAGCTGCTCCCTCTCGTGGGAATGCTTGCTGTTGTGTTTGGCACTGCAGCTGGCTTCTGTCCCTCTTCCTCCTTGCCCTTGGACATCATGGATGTTGGGATGAGACCTCCAGAGGGCCTCTCCCACTTGCACTATCTGCTCTCCAGCTTTCTGCTTCTTGCTCCTGCCCTGAGCTATGCTGCAAATTTGGTAGCCTGAGTGTCTGTCTTAATGCACAGAGCAGAATTGCAGTGATTCCCATTGTGAAAAACGAGGTTCACATTATTTTTTTATAGCATTTAAAAGTTTAATAGAAAGACAATTAGGAGATAAAAATAAAGTAAAGTATACAGATACGGCAGGATGTCTCTGCATTCAGCCAATAGAGCACACCTTACTAACAAAGGATTGTCCCTTAAAAACAGAGTCCTACTACATATTCATAAATTCTCATACATGATTCAAACATTCTCCTTAAGTTTTGGATGTTTCTTTGTTTAGTTTTTGACTCGCCCCCTTCTCAATAAATCAATCTTCTTGGCTCTACCGAGTTTTACATTCTCTGATAACAGAAATGCAATAAATTCCTCCCCCAGAGCTCTGGTCACTGCTGTCCTCACCTGGACAAGATAATCTAAGAATGAGGGGGTCTCCAACCATCTCCTCCAGCCCCTGGGTTATACAAACAAAAGTAGTCCCTGCTCCAATACCATGCCATAGCTCAACACATATGTATATTATACTACCGTTTCTAAGCTTCATCAACAGAAATAGAAGGAACCACACCAATACAACAGTTTTCTAACCTTATACATATAACATTCATTCCAATATTTGTGAAAAGCCAACAATATCATATGTATCTATAATACCATCAACCACTCAGTCCCTGCACACCTGAGAGAGCCCCAGCCAGGGGGAAACAGCCTGTGTGGCTTCTGTGCTCCCTCGAATCTGTGACTAGTAAATAATTAAGAGTGGTTGGAGACAATATTTCTAAGGGTTTTTTTTGTGTCATTGGGTTTTTTTAATTAGACAGAGCCTTCTTGCTTTCCTGAATTAAGTTCATTAATTGTGGATAAAACAAGAACACATTTCAAATTGTTTTTATTGTGTCACACTCTGTAACAGCAGAGTAAATCAGATGATCATCTGTAGCTGAGTTTGTAAATCTGAGATTGACAGATTACTTCTATTTGACTCAAGTTTTCCAAGGTCTATCTTATAATTCTAAAGCAATTTTTTTTTCTCTTTTTAAACAGATGAATCACGTAAAAGAGATATTTGGTGACAGCGTTCCAGAAGAAGTGCTTCTGCTATGTCTGGGCATTACTTCAGGAGTTGGCAGATTGATCTTTGGCAGAGTTGCAGATTATATTCCCGGTGCAAAAAAAATTTATTTACAGGTATGTCTTTATTGCTTCTATGTTCCTTCTGAACTGTGGATTCCAAAGGACTTGGTTTGGGGTACCATTAATAAGTAAGCAGAATTAACTGATTGGGGATTCAAATATGAGAAGTTTCAAAACTCTAGGACACTCAGTGTATGAGTTTTGATACTAGCAGCCTGTGGTGCGAAGTTTATGAATCTCTGATTTCTGTTTTTAGCGCTAAGAAAATGTCTATTTTCCAGCTGGCTGTTTTCAGCTGGGAATAAAAGAAATTACTATTGATTAGCATGTGAGTGGCAACCTTTGGGAATTCTCTAGATTCTGCTTTCTCTGCTTTATCCCAGATTATGATTTTATAATGGCTTTCCCCAGATAGGGGGAAAAAATCAAGCCATGTTTCTCTGTTAAGGATTTTGGATCTCTTGATTTTTGACAGGGACTAATTTGGTATTAAATATATTCTGTGCATAGTACACAGGGGTATGGCAACAAAAGAGGTGCTTAGCTGAGGAGATTTTGCAGAAAGAGTCCCGGCTTCCAGAAATGCTGAAGCTTGGAGATGAAAGAGGATATACACTTCTTTCCCTCCACGCTTATAAACCTTATTTTTTGGAGAAACTCGCAGAGCAAGTGTGGGATTTTAGAGCAGCTTTAGTTCACTTTCACATCGGCAACTGCGAGGTGTTCTCCGCTTGGTCTCAAAATGAATAGCAAGGGAGGCATCTAGCGGGGATTGTCTACACTGCATTATAGAAATCCAAAGTTCTTAGGAAATAATTTCCCTTCTGCTGGAGTATTTGTAGTCATGGGTAAATTTAGATTCCTTGATGTTTTATTGCAGCTAAGTGGAACGTTGGTTGCCAGTGCTTACATATGGATGGTGCACGGGCAAAACTGTTTCCACTTCTAGTTTCTTTTAAATTCTGCTTCGTTTTGCTGCAAGTCTGTTTTTCCTCTAATCTAAAACCTACAAACAATCTAAGATGATACTAGAAAATTTTTGTAAGTATGCATGACTACAGCATGTAGCAGCAGTACATTAGGACACTTTTTTTTAATGGAAAAATTTAATGTTTCCACTCATATTGAATATAAGCACCCTGAAAATAAACACTTATAATACTGACAATTTTACTTACTAGAGTGAGGAATCAAATTACAATATTCCAGCTATCTTAAACTTTTAATGTTTCTGTGACTTATTTCTCAATATTAGTGCATGAGAAATGACCTTACACAATCACTGTACGATAGTGGATTACAATAGCATTTTCAAAGCTTGCAAAATTGGTAGTGGAATTTCTCTGCCTGTCATGTTTGTTTTATGTTAGTATGTAACTTCTGACGGTGGTAATCCATGGAGACTGATTATTTTAAGGTAAATACGGGCAGGCAATCTAATTCACTGCAAATTCAAGGAGGTTCATCCGGTCCCTTAAGATTTGCAAATTTGATGCAATGCATTTTTTATATTTTTTCCCTTGCTCATGTTTAGGTGGCCTCATTCTTTTTTATTGGGCTGTCGTCTATGATGATTCCACTGTGCAAGGTCTTTGGAGCTCTCGTTGCTGTCTGTCTCTTCATGGGCCTGTTTGACGGGTGCTTCATTTGCATTATGGCTCCCATTGCCTTCGAGCTCGTTGGGGCTCAGGATGTCTCCCAGGCCATCGGATTTCTCCTTGGGCTCATGTCAGTGCCTATGGTAGTTGGTCCACCCATTGCAGGTGAGTGTAGGCAGGGTTTGTAGCTATGAATGTGTTTCTGTGTTTGCATGACTTTTTGGCTGTGTTTCCCATTCCTGCATCATGTGCAGAGCTTTGACATCAGAAATTTTCTCCGTGTGTGCTTGAGAAGATAAAGGAAATTTACCTGCTGCTCATGGGCTATTCATTTACTACGCTCTTCAAAGTTTGCTCAGTCTTCATTGTTATGCAGGTGTAAACATTCCTCAAAAGAAAGAAAGATAGGTTTCAAATTGGATTTAGGACCTGACATTTTCCATTTTGTACAAGAGACAGCCTACTGGTTTCTTGTGTTACCAATTGAATTGGAAAATTCAGTTTTCCAAATTGAAATCTGAAAATTAACTGAATTCCAAAACTTGCTCATGTTAAAACCATTGTGAGGATAAAGGCTCCAATCACTTTAATTGCTCTTCATAAGTAGGAATGCTGGCTTTATTCATCTTTTGGTGGGAGACTGACAAAGTACAGGTTTTGAAGATGAAAACTTGGGAGTTCTTGGGAGGTAGAAATAGCTAAAGCTGTATTCCTCATCACTGATGACTTTCAGTGGTAATTTACCCTGAGGTTTGGTGAGTGCTACTGAAAGGTACTTCATAAGACATAATTGAACTATGCAGCATTATAAAGGACAAAATTATAATGCTAGAACTGCACTGACTTGGTGCTTCCTGATCTGCTTCTTACTGTCACAGCTATTAATACTTAAATAGGATTTGACTAATGGGAGGAATCTGGAGAGAGCAATTAGAGTGAATTATTGGAAAACACGTTTTTTAATAAGAGGCCAGGAGGAATGCAATATATGGAGTATATCTAGAATTAGAAGAATGGGCTTATTGATCAAAGGTAACTTACCAAAAGGAGGGAGAATTTCTCTAAGTCATGGCAAGATACAGGTGCTGGAGAAGCTCAAATGGGCAACTTTCAAAGAGGAAAGATGGTGCATGTTTTTAGTGAATGGTAATTGAGCAATTTTTAATTCCTCAAAGGGCTGATATACTGAGCTCTTCATTGCTGCTCCAAGTCAGCTCTGGAATACCTTTCTACCTCCATGTACCTCTGTTTGGCCATCAGGTTGTCAGGTTCTAGTGGTTATAATCTGTGCCAGCTCTTGGGTTTCTGAACCCAAAGCCACAACCTTTTTTTTGTAGATTCCTGAGGCCCCTTTATTTATGAGTGGTAACACTCTGCCTTTCCAGGTTTGCTGCGGGATAAGCTTGGCACCTATGACGTGGCATTTTACCTGGCTGGAGTCCCTCCCCTCATTGGAGGAGCTATTTTGTGTTTCATCCCCTGGGTCCACGAACGGCACAAGCTGAAAGAGAGAGCAAAACCTGTTGATGGAGAAACTACTGAGAAAATGCTGGAAAACGAAAGCACTTTGGTGTCGGACACGACAGAAAAGCCAGTCAAAGAACTGGATTCTGGCTTTTGATGCCTTTTTCTTTTCCCTGTACCACCCTGACCTCCTCCTACTGAAGCTAGATTTCTACTTTTTGGCTGAAGATATGATACTGAAGTCTTGAACTATTGCTCAAATTACAAAACTGCTACAAGAATCTTTTATACCATTGAACTTTTTTGACAAGTCTTTGAATTTGATTTCAAGCCACATTTTCAAGGTATTTGAAGTTTTGTAGCTTTAGTGTGTACGTGCGTAGTGATTCTGTGTGTGAAGAGAATATTTTTCTAATCCATCAGAACTGATTTCTGGAAATGTGAAAGCTGTTTTTCCTTCACTGACCCGGGATTCTTCAATGATATCTATGATCCATCCTCTGCAGGCACACCCCTGGGTGTTTATACTGGATAATGTAGTAGCTCTTATGACTGATCTGTTTTTTTGAAGTTTATCATGCTGTTTACAGTCTTTTATAATTCTCTATCATGAACACAAATATGCATCTTTTTGCTGAAATGATTTTTTTTCATTAGAAAGCTAAATTATTATATAACTGTTGAAACACTCACTTGTGTTTGCATTCACCTTTCACAGTAGCCCAAAGAACATTTAGGATGGCATTTTTAATGGGCTCAGGTTTTGAATATGTGCAAACCAACCTCCAAGTGCAAACATGTTCAGAAGTAAAGCTGCTGAGTAATAGAATTTATTATTATTATTATTATTATTATTTTTTGGTGAAGGCAATACCCTTAAGATGTATGTGTATAAATTTGTTTTCAGCCAAACCTCAGAGTACTGGATAGTTTTGAAACTGTACTGACTAATTCTTTGGAGCAGTATTGTGAATTAGACTAAATTTCAAATTATTCTGTTGTACTTGTTAGGATTTCTTTCCTTTTCGGTTTGTAAAACCAAGACAGCTTTAAATGATACATTCTAAGTGCAATACCAAGTTGTTTTTAATGTGGAAATATACACGAGCTATTAAAACAACATTCAGCAACTAAAGATTTTTGCACTAAGTGAACATGCAGGTTTATTACAAGTCTTTATAGCTGTGCTCAATTGCCTGTAGATTATATGGCTCCATGTTTTATTCAAATATAAAGAAATGTCTTTGCATGTCCTATTTCTTGCTTAACATCCTAAACAAATGGCCCCATGGCTTCTGCATTCTTAGGTATTATGCACTGTTTGTCAAGCAAGTAATCTCTTTAGCAGAAAAATGTTTAAAAGCATAATACTTTGAGATTAAAACACTGCTTTTCAGTCTATCATAAAACCCTTCTAAGCACATTGCTTATGTGTGGATATGTTTCAGCAATCACTGGAATATTTAATAATTCTTTATTTCAGGTCCATTTAATACCAATCATTTTTGTTGTCTCATTTAAAACTGTCATAGCAAAGAGTAAACTAAATGCGATCTGGACAAAATTACTATTTAAGTGCTTTTTTAATTAGTAACTGTTCTTTACATAAACCATGGAGGCATACTGTTTGTTTTTGTTGGTGTTTTTTTTAATGATAGCCTTTATTATCTATTTTCATTTTTCTTTTTCCAGTGTAGCAGTAAATTGCTCAGAAAACCAATCTAAAACAGCAATACTATTGCATTTAATGTTTACACCTAGCAATTGACAGAAGTTCTTTAAATATAATCATGGAAAACATTCTAATTATTGTAGACCAAAGCTCAGACTTTTTTATATTGCAGGGTTTCAGTCCCTACTTGGCATGAGTGAGGTCTAAAAGAATTGAATATTGAAATGTTAGAGAGACATACATGGAAGGAACTTGGAGGGTGGGGAGAAAAAAGCCATCTGGAAAACTGTGGTCTTTTCAGGTTCACAGGGACTTGTGCTTTGGCACATTGTAAGTACTTCTAAAAATGTCATTAAAATATGCATAGTAGTGTTAATTAAGATTACTACCTTCATTACAGAAGTGATGCTGACAGCCAATGCTGCTCTTGTCTGGAGTGTTTCTGTAGAATGTGATATTCAGTATTATTTTCCATTTGGGCAACACAGAAGGTATTGCTGGCTAAGTGTGGTAAAAGGCTCTCATTTCCTATTGTTCTGTTATGAAAAATTAGTGCTCATCATAGATCTTGCATTTCATGTGTTTTTAGTCCTAAGTTTTATACCAAAAACAAAACTGCTGCTTTTTTTATCACTGGTGCAATTTGAAATGATTGTGACCAGGTATCTTGGTGTAATGATGGTATCTTTCCAACTTGCTGCTCTGCATCTCTAAATTATCTGGGAGAGTATATAAAAGAATTGTTGTAAAGATATATAAATGACATGGAAATGGTATTACCAACAGTAGGGACTAATTCTTGCCATGATGTTTAAAAAAAAAATCCAAACTCTCATATTTGCATAAAATTTATAAAAATCCCCAAACCAACAAACCAAAAAAACTGCACAACCCGTGACCTCCATGAGGAGGGTACAATTACTAATTGTTTAGGAGTGATTCCTATGGTAAAACCAGCTAGTGAGTGGGATGCTTGATGAGAGGGAAGCAGAACTCTCTGAGGGGGGAGGGGAGGCTCTGCTGGTATGATAGTGTTAGAATAACAAACCCATTTCTGATGCAGTGCTTGTTTTGCAACAATGCTGAAATTGGAAAGGCTTTTCAGAGATGATAAATTACTGCTTAAGAACTCTCTTAGCATCTTTTCTGTTAGCTTGTATCTGTGGGGGGAATGTCCAGTAGCAAATGCTCTTTTCTGGACAGAAGCATAAGGTGTTCGTGTCCTAAAGCTAGGTAGGAAGAAAAACAAGCTCAGATTGTTTGTGCTGAGGCTGACCAACCACTGAGAAACTTATTGAGAGAGATAATAGATTATATTTGCCCTGAGGTTTTAAAAATGAGGTTAGATGACTCTATTCTAAAAAAAAAAAAAAGCAAATAAATCTCCAAACAAACTAAAATATGAAAAATCCTACACAAATAGCAACTATTTAGTAAATTAATTTTTTGAAAAAAATAATATTGTAGAAGTGGAGAAAAGGACTGAATATTCATTTTTAACTTAATAAATGCCAAGAAGATTTTGTAACAATTTATTTTAGGTGTGAAAACCTATTCATGGGAAACCTGCTGAAATCCTGTTTTGATGACCCAAATCATGCCAGCCTGAATCTCATTGGGGGTAGATTCTAAAATTAAAATAGTAGCTTAATTCAAGAAGGCCCTTAAAATCACTCTGATACATCCCTCTCTTGAGAACAGTTCATAGAGTACTTTCCATAGACATTAGGCTTGTATCCTATAAACAGAGTAGTCATCTTTTCATTGAACGTTCTCAGGGTAAATTTTCAGAAGAAAATGAGTAGAAAGAGGGTCACTTTAAATGGCAGTGTGAAATTTCCACTCCTACGTGGCGCTGTCATTTAATCCACCAGATCTTGACTGCTATTATTAGTGTGTGTGTATCTGTAAATACAATGTATTTTGACTAGGGCATGCACAACCGTTCTCCATCTCACTAGAGGAGGTGTAGTTCTGGAAGGTGGGAGATGGCTAAGGAAAAAGTGATCCCTTTCTGTGTGCCTCCCTGTTGACAAGCACAGCACCAGCAGAGTTCCAGCCAGCCAGTGAGTTTCCAGTCATGTAAACTTTGGCAAATGTGCAGTATGCCTTCTAGTCTATATATATCTTGTGTCAACAGCTGTAATGTTTTGGAAGTGCATATGCTAAGATTAGAGGGATTTTATACTAAAATGTTTGCTAATATTGACAACACTGACATGTTTAAGTATCTTTATAGACATCATATTTTGTATGTTGTTTTTGATATTAAAGAGTACATGTTTTGCTAGCCTTAACTCCAGTCTTTCAAGTTCTGCTTTGTTAGAAGGGTAAGAAATGAATGTTTAATGTTTTTTGTGGTGCTAAAGTAACTGTGATCAGTTTCAAATTATTCAGAATAAAGATGGTAGTGTTTAAGTGCTCCATTTGTTACTGCACACATCATTTTTTATCTTATTCTTGCGTAAAACTTGTCATTTTGTAATGTAATTTTGTTATAGTCTGATTATTATTGAACCGTGTGCAGACTTTTATACAAAATCTTTACAGCTTTTATTGCCACTGTGGTCTGACTGAAATGTCCCCATTACATTTGCTCCTACATTAATATGTGGTGCAACCCATTTTAAGACTAATGATTTAAAAACCTAAGCTACTGAGGCGCTTGTTTCTGAAAAAATTTTCTTCTCTATTTTCCATTCTGGGGCTTAATATCAGACTTGCAGAAGCAGTTGCATTCACAAAAGGCAGAAGAAAAAATTGAGGGAGGGAGGGAAACAGGTAAGATAAGTTTGAGTGGTGTTTTAAAAGATTTCTGATTTTGCTTCATGAACTACCACTGTAATTCAATGGTACCTTTAATCATTCACTGGCCTGCTACCAATTTCCCTTTGACTTACCTTGGTGGTATGAAGCATGAAGTGTTTCCTTGTTGGCAGCTTCAGTAAGTCCCAGGAATTCATTCACCTTTCCTGTGTAGTAGGGCCAAATATTTATTTTCTTTAATAAATATATCTGATGATATGGGTTTCATCTGGGGTTATTCTCTAGGCTGCTTTTGTTCAAATTAAAATTTGAAAAAGATGCCCAAAACCTTTATAAGTGCCAGGATGCTGTTGCCATTTGTACACACTCAATGTACAAAGTCTCATTTTAAGTTTGTAAAACCACAGCGAGGAGAAGCCTGGGGAAGGCATTTCAAATACTGCTGTACCTTTTTCAGCAAGCCCCTAGTATAACGAGGCAAAACACATCTAGAAATGTGGTTTGACTTCTGTGTGACTACTATTATTTTATATTTGAAATTATTTTATCTGGAATTGTCTCTACTGCTGGATGTATGAACAGAAGCTCAGCATCAGCGTTCTGCAGATACCTCGGGGCTCAAACTCTGTCCTCTTGCAAAGGTAGGCATGTGGGATCGACCAGGTTTAAACACTATCTGACAGTATTACTTGTAGCAAGCAGGTGCTTTTTTTATCAGGAAGGTATTTGCAACATGCTTGCCAATGCCAGGGGAAACGGGAATGGGCTGCTCACTGTCCTTGCGCTGCTATATCCCAGTATTTACTTGTTAGGAACAGCTCGCAAAACAAAGCAGTGCAGTTTGGAATGATCTTTCGAGTTGTTTATGTCGCTTAAACTTATTAAGTGCGGTGAAACTCAGAGCTTTTCTTGAGGGAATAGCACCTCAGTGCCACACAGGGAGCACCCACTGAGTCCTGCTGCACAGTCTATGCGCTATTCTATTCGAGCTGCTCCACGTGAGCGGCACGAATTCACACAGTTTTAATACTTAAAACTTTTAATACCAGGCCTGCTTTAACACCTCTCCTTAGCAGACCCAGCAGGTTTCTCTCTCTTGAGAAGACTTATCAGCGTGACATAACACAGTCGTTGTGGAAGACAAAGACCTTTTACGACCGGTTGGCTGAAAGGTCGAATGCAATTTGAGTGATAGCACAGATTAAAAATAAATAAACTAATAAATCCTGGTTTATAAGGGCACTTCCTCGGGTACTGTTGCAAAAGCTTTCGCAGCGGCTGTGGGGTGCCAGCTGTCCCGGGAATGTCGCTCCCCAGCGCCGAGCCCCGCTCCCAGGAGGAGCCCCTGGCGGAGGAGGAAGCGGCGGTGTCGCCCCCCGGCTCCGAGCCCCCTGCTCCTCCCGCTCCTCCCGCTCCTCCTCCCGCTCCTCCCGGCGCCGTGCGCGGGGCGGAGCCGCCGGGGTCGCGCTCCCCGAGCCCGGAGCGGCCCTCGGAGCCGGCGGCGGGAGCCATGGCCGAGGCCGACCGGGAGCTGCGGGTCCGCATCATCGAGGCGGAGGAGACCGAGGCGGACGCGGAGACGGAGGCGGGGGCGGGGGGGGGCGGCGGCGGGCGATGCGCGGACGGGGCCGCGCTGCGCTGGTGCACCACCGGGGCGCTCTGCGCCTCCTTCCTGGGGCTGGTGAGTGAATGAGTGTGAGTGAGGGCGGCCCCGGGGAGCGGTGCAGACCCTTCCCCGGGACGGGCGAGGTGATCCCGCACTCTGCCCTGCAGGGGTTGAGCATCGCGGTGTTGGGTCCCACCTTCCCCAACCTGGCCGCCAATGTCGGCAGGAACGTCAGCGACATGTACTACATCTTCGTGGGCCGGTCCCTGGGCTGTCTGGCCGGGTCGATGGTCGGCGGGGTGCTCTTCGACTGCGTGAACGCCACTCTGCTGCTCGGTGAGTGCTGCCCCGCCGGACACTGACCGGGGCACCTTCTGCTTCTCCCCAGCGAGCGCAGCCCCAGAGGGAGACGTGTCGCCTTTACGGAGCGGTGCCGAGCCCCGGGAACGGGAGGGTCCGTGGGATGTGGTGCTGCTCCCCGCAGATCCCCGCTCGCTGTCGCCATGTTCCGTCCCGGCCGATGGCTGACACGGCGTGCGCCGGGCATCGCTGCTCTGCAGCATCGCTGCCAAGAGCCTGGGCCCGCCGGGCACAGCCACAGCCGGAACGGGCACTGAACTGACAAAATCTGCAGGGATTGACCGAGTGCTGCCTTTGGTTTGCACTGCAAAGTACAACTGGGCTTTTTTTAGTTCGCATCAAGTAATGTGCACAGTGTAGGTGCTCTTCTTGGAACATAGCAGGCTTCTGCAGTGACACTACAGCACGTGGAACAGGAAGCTGGGTTTTGGCTGCCGGGTGTGCAGCGGAAACCTCCAGCAGTCACCCTGAGGCGCATTTCTATGGGGGAGCTTCCCCTTCCCTTAACACTCCTCAGTCACCATCAGCTTCGTGTACTGCACGGAAGTCTGTGGCTTTTGACTGGAGGGCCGTAGCCAAATTTTAACTTAATTAAGGTGGGAAACATTAATTACTGTCTGTAATGGTGGAAACATTTAAACTGTAGGAACCACAGTGGATGGTTTTGAGAGTTTTCTGGACTTGTGGAGACTTGCTCCTGTAGGAGCACAGGCCTGGCTTTGTCCGGGCAGAGTGAGGCTGCTCAGCCATCACGGTGCCCGGAGCCACACTCAACATCCAGAAAGGAGGGGCTCCTTTTAGGGTTGTCTTAGTGTCTCACTCCCTTCTCAGATTCTCAGAACACACCTAAAATAGTGGAAGCCCTGGTCTCTTTTGTTTTCAAGTGCCTTTGTGCTCTAAGCTAGGGATTAAAATGTATACCAGGGCTTGCTCTTCTTCTCCTTAGTTCAGGGAACTGTGCCTCTCGTAATAACCTTGCTGTAATCATATATATGGTCAGTTCAGATAAGATCCCTTTTTCTATTGCTAGTGCTTGCAGTTGTGGAGTGGGTTCCCTTGAACCTCCTCCTTGTGCACCTTACAAAGTCAGACTTTGACTTCTGTAAAGGAATCAGTGCACACACCTGTAGAAATGCAATATTAACTTGAAATAGTTTCTTTTCCTGAGAATAGCTGTCTGTCAACAATGCTCGGCATTAACTCCTTATCCTTTCCAGCGTGGTGGTGCTTATGGCAAGACCACCATTTGAACTACTGAACCTGTTCTCATTTTATCATCTAGGGCTGCCTGTAAAATTTTTTGGCTTGTGTAGTTTTACCTTCCATCTTTCAACTGCTGGAACTCTGCCACAGAGAAAAAAATCTACACAGAGGAAAAATCAAAAACATCATCTGTGTTTGTCAAGGAAATTTTTAAGTGCTAATCATCAGGCGTAGAGCTGAAATGAACTACCGAGCCCTTGCTGGGAAGTTATTTTTCGGGTCTGAGCAGGGCACCTTGGGAGCTGTACTTAATATTCCCCATCTCTAGTGTTTTCTTCATGCAGCTCAGCATGCACACCTTCAAAAATGTTTTGAGGCATGTATTCTAAGTATCTTGCTAGGACTTTAGGACATTGTTGCCATTTTTGTTTGGAATCAACCTAAATTCTTAATTACATCAGCTCCCATTGATGTTTTAAGTATCTGCAGCATCTGTGATCATGTATGGATTTGAAAAATAATAGAGACAGCTGAACTGGTACAAGCTTTCTAAGAACCTAATACTGTCTGTTCAAGTTATTAATTGCAGGTTGTTTTATTATGAAGGTAATTATAAGCATAGAATTGAACTGCTGAACTTCCTCCCAAATGGTAATAAAAGCAATTTCCGTTAGCTAAAAATATTTTTTGAAATGGCTTATTGTAAGTGTAGCCAATAATGGCAAAGCTAATACAGTTAGTTAATTGTTGTTAAACTTATTTATGAGAAATTTTGTAGTTCTGTCTAAAACTCCAGAAATTCCTTGGAATACATCCCTCATGTGAGAACGGAACATAAAGAAAAGTCAGAATCTTTATATGGAGATCACTTGGTAGACAAGGTACAATTACTTCATAGGATTTTTAAGAGCTTAATTATTTGGGTTCTTTTAAAAATTGAGCCAAATTAAATGTTGTGCAGTTCTCAGAGAACAGGCTTCACACTGTTCAAACTCGGTTTTACTGGTTTCACGGTGAAGTGAAATCAGAAGTTTGCAGAAAACTTCTTAGTGTCCAAGCAGGAACTGCTGGCTCTCTTTGATAAGTTTGTCATGCAGGTTTTATATCCTGATGAAGTTCGTTTTTTTTTTCCAACTAAAAAATGATCTGTTGAACTTTCTAGCTGCTACTGCTAACCATGGATCGAAGTATTTACATTGCATCACTTATTAGGATTATCTGCAACTTCAATAATCGTGAATTAATTTGTATTTCTTGGTCTTCTGTGTTATTTAAATGGAAACTGTAGTATGTGAGTTTTTTGTTTTGTTTTTTTAACCTTTCCAGCCTTATCCATGCTTGGAACAACGGCTGGTCTTTATGTGATACCCTGGTGTAAGGAATACCTGCTATTAACAGTCTTGATGTCAATTATTGGAGGTTCCATGGGAATTCTGGACACAGGTAAGGGACCCTGTGGTCTGACAGTTCTTTCACCAAAATAATGGGAAACTTCAAGCATACCAAAACAGTTGCTGTTTTTTCTTGTGATACATCTTAAATTACAAGAGGGGAGCTGTTTTACCTAGCTGTGATTCTTGGATTAAGCTGGTTCTAAGGCTTACATTGTCTGTGTGTGTGTGACAGGCCTTCTTTTAGGGGCTGGGGAGTGGAGAATATCATGTTTCCTGGAAAAGACCAATTTGCATTTCAGTGGACCGTTAGTCTAAGCAATTTTTAAATTACTCATTTAAGGAAGCTGGTCAGGATATGGTTCATTAGTATTAGCTGGGCTTAAGCTAGTTCTGAGCAAAGCCTTGGTGTTTGAGACTCTTAACAGCTGCTGTTGGCAGAGTTGCCCACCTACAGCTGTCTCAGCATCAGCTGGGGTTTCACAGCACCATGGTGCCCATCTCCCTGAATTAAGGGATATTTCCCACCTTTGGCCAGCCATGCTTAGGTGTCTGGGAATACAAATTTTTTCTGTCCCCCAGATTCTAAGTCTGTGGCATGTGCTTACTGCAAATGGCCTGGGAAAAAATCCCCAAACCCAGCACTTTAGCTGAAAAGCTGTTCGAACCCAGTTTCTTAGCAAAGGCTTATTACTGGAGGGAGGAAGGTGATCTCAGGGGTCTTTTAAAACCTAAATGATGCAATGATCCTGAGGTGTGTTGGTAAAGTTGCAGAACAGGTATAGGTGTGGTCAGGAAGGTCAGTTGTTATACTGGAGGCATGAAAAATGAACTCCCACAGAAATGAGTCCCCTGGGCACAGCTTAGACAGGGTGGGTTAGAGATGGCTGGCTTTAGCAAGCAGTTTGCATCAGGAGGCAAGGCCACAGCAAAGAGTTTGGGCACACTTAGAGATGCCTGGGAAATGCTGGCATACTTGCAATGTGGAGATTAGGAAATGCCCAAAAGTACATCAGTTAGCAGAGTGTTCTGGCTGACTGCTGGAGCACGTGGTGGTGAAGCAACACCAGCAGCCACTCCTGGCATCTCTCCAGCCATGTCCCAGCAGTGTGTGCTGAGCCTGCTGCCCTACTGCAGGAGCCTGGGGATGCTTACTAACCAGCAAGGTACTACTGGAGCTGGTTCATCACCTTAAGGGCAGGGTTACTTCTGAGAAGGAGCTGACCCATGTGTTAGCTTAGCCGTCCAAATAGCTCTGGAAGCATCCCAGCCAGGGCCTGGCTATGGTGGCTCAGCTGGTTGGCAGCACAGAGGAATGATGGCTGCACATGTGAACTGTCTGCCTTAACTCTGTGGGGTTTGAGGGAGCTCTGCTAAGGTGTGAAAGGAGCACAGCACAGTAGTGAAGAGATGGTTTTGCACGGCACAGGTCATGTTAAATAAACTGAGTGCAGAGCTGTATTTGCTGCCTCCAGTAAGATTGTTATACCTGGCACTTGGTTTAAAAATTCTTTTTGGGAAAAAAAACCTTGTCAGCCAATGGTAAAAATACCTTCAGTGGGTGTACTGCTTGGATCAGAGCTCAGAGCCAGGGAGACTTCACATGCTGAGCAGGAGTAGCAGAAGAAATTCACAGCAAGGCAGAAGAGGAAAGCTGAATTGATTTGGAAGAGTGCTGAGTGACAAGGGCTGCTGTACTGCAACACAGGAATTTGATTACTGTTTTGTTTTCCTGCATTCTTCTGAGGGACTACTTCAAAACACCTCTCTGAGATCTTATTTCCTATTATTGTTGATCTAACGATGTTGTAGTTTGGTGTTTGCAGCAGTATTGAGGTAAACCCTTCTGTTTCTGGAAAGTCATTTGAACACAGTGGGGTGGACCCAGCCCATCAGAAGCAAGTGAATTGTTATTTTTCCTGTGGTGTTGTTTAATGAGGCCTCTGATTTTTAGCACTGGGCATTTTTGCTTTTGATACTTAGAGAAATGAGAAACGCTTAAATCCACATGTCTTTTAAATACCTCCAGGGATGGTGACTTAACCACTTCCCTGGGCAGCCTGTTCAACTGCTTGACAACTCTTTTCCATGAAGAAATTTTTCCTAATACTCCATCTAAAACTCCCCTGGCACAGTTATATCTGTCCATTGCTGCTGGATTAAGCCACCGTGTGACTCTTTGTTTTGACTGCTGTGAATATCCTCCTAAAGCTCAAGTAATCTTCCAGTTAACTGGTGTTTTGCACATTGTATTTGCTAAACCTGGCATTATTGTACATTGAATCAGTAATATAGGTTAGTTTGTTTTGTTTTGTTTTGTTTTTCTTTTAAACAATATCTGGTCTCGGACTAAAATGAATCTTTCTCTCTGATCTGCAGGTGGCAATGTACTGGCACTGAAAACCTGGGGATCAGAGGTTGGGCCACACTTGCAGGCTTTGCACTTCAGTTTTGCTGTTGGTGCATTTCTGGCTCCGATCGTTGCTAAAATGGCTTTGGTGGGTTCTGTATCTGAAGAACTTGCAGGGGCTGAAAAGACAAGCCAGTCTGTCCTGAAGTCTCTGCCGACAGCATCAGCTGCATCAACTACACCAGCACCAAAAGACCATCACGATGAAGACTTTTTGTGGTCCTATATTATCATAGGGAGCTATATTCTCTTAATTTCCATCTTATTTTTTGTTTTGTATTCAAAGGGCAGCTCAGATAGAGACAAATCAAAGGCTGCTGCACAGAAGGGCAGGCTTACCAAATACCACTGGCCTCTAGTTGGTCTCCTGTTCATATTCTTCTTGTTCTACGTGGGAGCAGAGGTCACTTACGGCTCTTATTTATTTACTTATGCAGTGGTCTTTGCTGAGATGACGGAAAGTGAAGCAGCTGCTTTGAATTCTGTCTTCTGGGGCGCGTTTGCCGTGTGCAGAGCAGTGGCAATATTTGGTGCTGCTTTCCTGTCCCCTGCCACCATGATCGTGATAAGTCTCTCATGCTCTACCACCTCCTCATCAGCCCTGGCCTTCTTTGCACATTACCGAGCCTCGCTGTGGGTGGGAAGTGCCGTGTACGGAGCATCCATGGCCACCGTCTTCCCCAGCGGCATTGCCTGGATAGAGCAGTACACGGTTATTGAAGGAAAAACGGCTTCTCTGTTTGTGGTGGGCGCGGCGCTGGGCGAGATGTGCATTCCTGCCGTGGTGGGGTATCTCCAGGGCAAGTTCCACCACATTCCTGTCGTTATGTACACTGCCTTTGCCACTTCCGTAATGACAGTCCTGCTCTTCCCCGTGATGTACAAACTGGCCAACGCTTCCCGGAAGAAGGACACGAAAAAAGTGGCTGACAGCGAGACCAGTAAAGCTTTGTTGTCAAACTCAAGGCTTACTGAGGATGAGGAGGAAGAGGAGGATGTGAGAGAGTGGAACGATGCAGACTTCGAGGTCGTAGAAATGAATGACAAGCTGAAAAACTCTGTGACGGACACCTCCCATAGGATACCAGGGGACTCTGCAGCTGAAGTCTCTCTCCAGCCCCAACTGGACAATGCATTGGGCCATCCTCCAGTGATTGCTGGTGGCTCCCCTGGCAGACAAAACGGGAATGTTGACTCGGAGAAGAGTGAATAGAGTCAAAGATGACTTTTTTGTTTTTTAAATGGAAATTAATTGAATTGTAGTTGTTGTCAAGCGGTTCAGGAATCCTGTCATAGTGGTGCAGAGCTCAGCGTGTTCATCTGCCCAGCCCTTTCTCCTCTTTCATTTTCAGCCTGCAGGGATGTGTCTTGGAGTGGGAAGGTCCTCAGTGCTGTGAATGGGTCAACATGATAAATGTTTGGCTATGCCAAAACTGTTAAAACATAAGAGATGCTTTCTAAATGTGAAGCACACATCCAAGGAAGAGATGCTGTAATAACTGGGAAAGAAGGGGACTGCTCAGACGACTCAGTTTTTTGAGGTGGGTGAAAGGTGCAGGTCTGAGGTGCTTAGTCACAAAATGTTTTCATGAGAGAGGAGAGAGATCTGTTATTGGTAATGCTGAACTTTCTTACCTTGTGAAGGAGGAATGTTTCCACTGCATTTGAAAGTTGTATGTGATCAGATCAGTTAAAATTTCTGGTGCTGCCCAGCAGCTGTAAATTGAACAACCTTTTGGCAAAGTACAGAAATTTTTGGTTCTGAGACAAAGACAAGAAAAAACTGAAAATTATTTCTTAAGAGTCAAACCAGGCCAATCATGGCACTACCACTGAAATCAAGAAATGTAAGCAGAAAATGATAAAATTATTATGTAATCTTTGAATGGTTTGAGTTGGAAGGGACCTTTAAAGATCATCCAGTTCCAACCTGCTATCATGGCAGGGACACCTTCCACTGGACCAGGCTGCGCAGAACTCTATCCAGGCTGACCTTGAAAACTTCCAGGGATGGGGTATTTACAACTTCTCAGGGCAACCTGTTTCAGTGCCTCACCATCCTCACAGGAAAGATTTTTTTTCCTTTCAGTTTGAAGCCATTCCCCCTTGTCCTATCACTACATGCTCTTGTAAAAAGTCCCACTCCATCTTTCTTGCTGGCTCCCTCCAGGTAGAAGACATTACTTAATATATGGTATTTTTAAGCCAGTGGTTTAAATTACGGTTACAGCAATTTCTCTGGCTTCCTGTGCCAAGATTTAACAGGCTAATGTGTTACAATGAAGATTT
The DNA here is from genome assembly GCF_001522545.3 of Parus major. Taxonomy (NCBI): domain Eukaryota; kingdom Metazoa; phylum Chordata; class Aves; order Passeriformes; family Paridae; genus Parus; species Parus major. Next base: position 67,624,180 of record NC_031770.1, on the reverse strand, counting down.
GAGAAGGAGAGAGAATTATCAATGAAACAACCCTTTCCAATATGACTACTTGCCCCTGGCCAGTTGGATTGGTGACATTTGCATTTATTTCCTTGGGGGATGACATGGAGATGGACTCTCCCTAGCGGAGACGCCATGGTTTGTATGTGTAGGTTCATTGCTGCTAAGCACAAAGTCCTGGGCAGGTGCAGCCATGCCAGGGAGCCCTTCCAGTAAGAGAAGAAAAAAAAGTAGCAGCAAATGGCAAAATCTGTCTCTGAAGAGTAATCTTGCCATTTGTCAGCTTGGAACTCCAGATCAGTCAAGTATTTTTTTTTAAGTTTATGTGATCAGAATGTACTCTTGTTTGGGGTTTTTAACTTCGCACTTTTATAAATATTTTTCTTGCTAAGAGGTTTCATTTAGTAACAAAAGGGCTCTAGGTGTAACTTAGCACAGAATCTTAGATGTTCCCTGGGTTTCCAGGTCTGCTTTTGTTCCCTCTCTTGTTGTACAAGTGTGCAACCTGGGCTTACATGTCTTTTCCTTTTCTTCTGAGAAGTTAATAAGAAGCCAGAATCAACTTGCAGTGAAAATTTTTTTGTTTATATCTCACCATGTTGCAGGGCCTCTCTCTCTCTGTGCTGTTGGCACTTCAATGCCACTGTGTTTCTGACAGATTGCACCTTTTTCCAGAGCAATGCATGAATCTCCACTTTAAAATGGAGCCTTGTTACACTTGTGGCACAATGGTTCTGTTTGCTTGCAGGAATGGTAAAGACTCGTAAATGCCAATCCCAGTCTTGGCCTAGGCAGAGGTGCCAGGGGTGAGTCACTGTGGCCCTGCATGCTGAGCTGGTTTGCCGTGGAAGTGAGGTAGGCAGAGAGAGTGGATGGAATGAGGGCAGCTGGAGCCTGTATTTCACTGTTTTTCCTCTTCACATTTTTCCTCCTGCACGCTGCTCCATTCATGTGGAAAGCAGGGGGTGTCAGCTGATGGTGAGGACAAATCCCACTGGTGGAGGGAGAAGGTGCAGGACACAATGGAAGATATGGAAACTGCTCTGTGGCAGTTTCCCCCTGGAGCTGCCATCCCCCTGGCTTTACCTGCATTGACATTGCTATAAAAAAGTTTCCCCATACTTAACATTGTGTTGTCAGAAGAAAATTATCTAAAGAAAGATACTGGGCAACCAGGAAGATTCTAAACTCCCCCAGTTCACGTGCTAATTATGGATGAAATTCCAGAGCAGAATGTCCTACATGTAAGACTGTTCTCAGGGATAGTTTACATGGATTGTTTACTTGATTATGCAAATGATATAAAGTACAAAAAAACTCCAGAAAATTAAATCAAAGCTACATTGGGAAATACGCTGTAATCTCTTAGAAGCTGATCTACTGCATATATACAAGCACTTATTTGTGTTTCTGACCATCTTCCAGAAAATGTAAAAATATTGCACAAAACGAAGTTGGTTTTTTGTTGGTTTTTTTTTTTACTGTCTGTATTAGCTCCTGTGTGAGTAACTTCAATTCATCCCCATTTCCTCCTGGAAAAGTAGGAGGCCTATGTAGTAGGAATGGAGCAACAGGCTGGAATCATGGTTTAGAGCAGCTTTTTCCCTCGAATAAAGGATCCAGAAAGCAGTGGCTGTAAGACAGTGGAAGCTCAAGAATTAACTATGTAGAATCACTTTCCACTGATGTGGACTTAGTAAGGACTTGGAACCTTCACTGTCTTAGTTTTGGTCTTAAACTTGAAGAGAGAGATAGATGGACAGAAAGCATTCTCCTTATCCCTTAACCAGCATGCTTCTAATAGCAGGGGCTGCCCTTGACTGAAAACGAAACACTTGAAGCAATTTAAGTTTAAAACAAGATCCAGGACATTTCCAAGGATGAGTCCAGCTCATACCAATTCAAGGCACCCTCAGCGGTCAAGGCTTAGCTCCCTGCTCTTGGATTTTACCGTTCCTCAAGGCTTGTTTTCAGACAATGAATGTTAGTTTTCATATGTTAAAATTTCCTTTCAAAATGCTTCCTGGCATGTACAGCTGAAGTGAGGATCTATTTACAGTGCAGATCTATTTTAAGTTACAAGTTCTCCAAAAAGCTCAAGTACTTACATGTTAGGGGTTGAAATCACTTTGAGTAACTGTATTACATAACTATTGCCCTGCTTATGCTAGAAAAGCCATCCCTCTGTTGAGGACAAGAGCTTTAAGCCATGGATGCAGTACCTGAATTTGATAAGAATCTTATTTTTGTCCACAAAAATAAGGAATAAAAAAAAAATTATTACACAAAACCAGGAATAGTTTGAAGATGAGTGCTCTGCTCCAGTATGAAAGTTAACCTCTTGCAGCTAAGTGTCACTTAATACTTTATTTATGCTGAGGCACTGCCAAGTGCTGGACTGTATTGCAAACACTCACTCCTGGTATTTGCACTTTTATCCTCTACATGACCAATGCTTGAATGCAAGACCAGGCAAAGTTTTATGCCTTGATGTTTTCTTTCTTTTTTAAAGTTACTTTGCATACAAGTGCATTGCAATCTGTGGATGTTCTATTATACATGTAATAGTTTTTATTCTGCTTGATGTGGGTTTTAAATTGTACTGTGTTCTGTGACATTTAATAGACTGACTTGTGTTCTTGACTAATAAATTTTTATCTGGAGAATGCACTCAGGTTCCTTGATATAAATAAAATTTTGTTCTATTTTTCAAACCTCCTCTGGACTTTTAAATTCAAAACTCAGTCCTTTTTTGACTAATGGTAAACTGGAAATGTTTCTCTTCTGGTTTGGGGAAGGCCTCCAAGAACTGCTGCTGATATTTTAGATCCCAAAGTTTAAGCTGGATTCTTAACTTTGATTTGAGCAGTGTTGTTTTCACATTATTGTGTGTGCCAGAGAATGGAAACAAATTTAGGGTAAATATTAAAAACACCCATATAATTTTTTTACCATATCATTTTATTCAACTTCAGTATGGTTTCCATTATTAACTTCTAAAACAAAATGATTTCCAGTTTAGAAAACAATGCACTGACCACATAATTCCTTTTCCATTTTATACAGTTATACAAATATTCTAAATACACATTTTGTCAAGATGGTGGCAAATAAGATTTAACTGTACAGTACGTAAGGAAAGAAAATATTTTAAGCATATTTAGAAGCAATAGAAATGTCTATACAAAACAAGCAAAAATGGAATAAAATTTTATATTTAAAGTATTGCAACAGTCCCACAGGTTTGTAACAAAAATGTCTTTGCACAGTTCCTCACAATGCCCCATTAATAGCTAAAGCAAGACAGCAATTTTTAGAAAATAATGTTTCAAAATGCTACACATGGTACTACTGCTTGCACAGTCTGATCAAAATAACGATCTACTTGGAATCAAGCAAAACTTAGGAGGAGATATACCAACCAACTTTAAAATTATCTGTATAAAAGTCATTGCACATTATTTTACTCAGTTGTTTGAAAAGTAAAAAAGTGTATTTACAAAATATTTCGCAGACAAAATTATAAAGTGAATGGATAATATATAAGTAACACGTCTTGATACTGACAGTTCAAGAACACACACGAATGGTTTTATCGTTTCAAGAGGTTTTCAGTGCTCCTTCCTCCAGGAAGTAAACTTGACTTCTACTTTGAAATGGATTTACAAGATGTTACACAGAGCTATTTCAACATCAGCATTATAAAACAGTATGTTAGAAACATGAAAGGAAGAAGAAATTTTTACATCTTAAAAAGTGAGCTATTCATAGATCAACAAATGGGTTGGGTTTTTTTCTTTTTTTAATTTAGTTATGGTAAGTGTTCATTATTCTTCAGATAATAAACCCAACAGTTAAAATGGAAATCCTGGACTTGGTGAGAATTGAAAAAGCACCATGCACAATAGTCTTAGTGTGGTAAACACTGAAGAAAACAAAAATAGCACCTGGAATCCTGTAACACAGATCGTTTAAAACTGGTCAAGCAGCTGGCGGAGATAGGGTGCCTTTGACAGTTCTCTGCTCACTCTGGAGCGCTTGAAGAGTACTGGGCAGTTGAGGGAGACACACTGGATCTGCCGATCGAAGCAGCCTGTGCAGTTCTTGCATATCTGGATTACACGAGAAAAAGCGAAACAATTATTTTAAACAACACAAGTGAGGCATAGACCACTAGGGACTACTAAATCCTCAAGCCTGTATCAGCAGAACAGGCACAGCCCTTCTCCCCAACATGGAGTGACCCAGAGCAGCTCCCTTCTCTGCTTCAAGCCTCTTGGGCTGCTGCCAGACAGCTCATTTGGCCACTGGTGGGTGGCTGGCAGCAACTCCCACTGAACTGGACAGAGAGCAACAGCAGGACTCTACAGCTTGGGTTTCAATCCTGCTAATTATGTTCTGCTGGCATGTGGTGGCACTTGAAAAAACAAGGTAAATTAAGTTTAAGCAGGGAAGTGTGTTCTATTTGTGATAAACTCACTCTCTATAAGAGTTTAGTGAAAAAAGACAACTCTTATCCTGCAGTTATTCTCTGCAGAAGAAAGGGACTTTAAATAAATTACTCATTTCAAGATAAGCTTTAATAAGTTTTACCTAGTCAGAGTCAATCAATCCCAACACAGAAATACATAGGCCACAGAAGCTGTACTGCTCTCCTTGTTTAAGGAACTACTTGTTAATGCTGCTTGAAAGTACTTTAAATGTGAGATGCCTGATGGAATAAAATAGCAGCAGGCAGAGTTTTTCCAAAGGTAGACATCTTTTGGAAACTAAAGGCCACTGCTTTGCTGTTTTATTTTTACCCTTTGCAGCATTTGCCATCTCCAAATGTTTTCCCAAAACCTTAGAAATATGCTTCCAACCACACCTGTGTTTTGTAACATTAAAATATTGCACAGTTTATCCTACCATTTGTACAGCCTGATCAACAAACCCAAATTATGTCCCTTTGCTTTTAAAACTAATTCTTTTCCTTCTTTCCAGGTCCCATGCTGATACCAGGCCTGCATCAGCACCAAATCCCTTCAGACTGACTTAGCTGGGGAGGGGCAGCCCCTTCTGGCCAAGTCCCACAGGTGGTACCTCAGAGTGCCTGCAACAAATCCTCTGGCCTGCAACTGTGACCAGAAGGAACAGGATTTAAACAGCTGGTTCCAGGTTTGTAACCTCAGACTAACTCAGGCTGTGGTTTAAATGAAAAGGACCAAACTAAATGGTACTTGAGACATGTCCTAAATTCAGTTTGTGTTGAGGGGATAAGTCTATGGTTTTAACCTGGAGCATGTAGTTTTTGAGTGCAGTTTAACATAATGTACAGCTCAGTGTTATATCAGTTTTCTGTTGGCTTTGGCATGTTTATAATCTCAAAGGGCTAAAAATTTAAGCTGTGAAGGATATATATGCCTTCATATTAAAATAAGACAGATGCTCCTACAGAGAGATCAAACACTGACTGGGACAGGATGTCAGGCCTTGCTGAGCTGTTAAGTGTTGCAGGGACAAGAGAACGTTCGAATTGAACTCACTAAGCCTTCTGTGGGGCTGGACCAGTCTGCCAAGTTCTGCCTTATTCCTGAACAAGAGCAATGCAAAGGGTTCAAAGTACCACAGGAAAACAGCAGAACATGCATTTCCTCATTTCTGCCATTCCCAATGCAGATAAAGGCAAATATTACAAAATACAGCAAATAGTCCACACCTTAGTAATGAAATATTTATGAAGTGAATTACAGTGCATTTTAGCAACCCCATGAGAATCCATCAAATCAATGCTTAGATTTAGGAACATTTATATCCCTGGCTTTATGACAAATCTTTAAAATAGTTCATGTGCTAGTGCTAAAAATAAATTTAAACTAAAATATTTATTAATTATAAAATATGACAGTATGAAAATTAGGTGAGGGTATGCACATGTTTCCACAAGGGGAAGCACTGTGCTTTGCTGTAATTTATTCATGAGCACAGTCAGCTACCCTCTTAATTGACTTCTAGCTCAAGGGGAAACAGCAGCTTGTGAAATTCCTATCAAGAGGAAAGGTAACAAGAAAATCCCCAAGCTAAACCACGTCCATGTTATACATATAAATAAATTTTCTGGCCCCAACATTTTTGTTTCTAGAACATCATCTGTTTTAATGCAAAAAAGAGTGAATCTTTTACACTCTCACAGCTCTCTGTCATTATAAAAAGGGACCTACAAACCATACAGGGTACTCTTAAAAATCAGAAGAAAATAAGAAAACCATTTTCTCTTCTGATCCCCTCCTTTGCCTTAGCTTTCCACAAAAGCCTAGGAGATTAACAGCTGCTGCACTGCCTTCAACAGCAATGGGAAAAGCAAACAAGCTGCAGCAGATTTAACACCCGGACCATATTCCCTTCCCATTTCTGTCGGGAGTATTCAGTAACACGCTGCTTTGAAATTTCAGCCCCTGTCTTTTGCGGGCAGACATCTGACAATGCTTTAATCGTACCTGGACCAGCTGTTCTTGTTTACGCTCCAACTCTCGGATTTCTTGGTTGAGAATCACTGCCACATGCTGTGGCTGGCTTCTGCATTTATTACAGATCCCATACTGGGTCAGTTCATCACACACGGGACAGTGTAAGGTCGTGAAATACTGGGAGATGGTGCCTTTGCGTCCTTCTAGCTCAGTGCAGGCAGCTGAGGCAGCCTTCTGAAACTGTTAAGAAAAATAATTAAGAGGTAATGAACTTACGAGAGAGCAGCTTGCCTTTTTCCTCGGTTATCCTAGATGACATAATTATTTTTTTTTTCCAAAGGAGTAAGAAAGTGCAAGATGGCCTGCAGGGCATGGGTTCATACACAAATTATGAACACGGATCACGGCACTCTGAAGAGCACAGCACTGGCCCCTGAAGTGATACACTGAACAGAGCCCTCCCCACACCTATTTCACAGGGAATCTGTAATCAGAAAAATCCTTGGTCACATGCTTAACTCCTGATCTCACCTCAAGCTCTGCCTCCTGCAGCTGTTCCTTTTTTAGGTGCTGATCTGATTCGCTTCTAAATGTGCCCTGGCTGCAGCCCCAGTGGCTGCCTTTTGGATGCTGCCTGCCCTCGAGTGTCTGTGCCGGGCAGTCCTGGGCACAGCTCTGCCATGGTGCTCTGGTCCCATGGCTCTAGCTCATGCTCTTATTTCCTTGGACAAGGCTCCACCACTGGCCCATCACCCTGGGAAATTCATTCTCCTGCTGCTGCTGCATGACTTTTGCTTTGTGCTATCCTTCATTCTCCTGTGGCTCTGCTCCCTGTGACTTCCTTGCTGCTCCTTGGCCTTGCAGAAAGCCAGGGCTCTTTTTACCTTTTTATAACAGCTTGTTGGAGATACTTAAGGTGACTGCCACGGTGCCATTGGAAAGGTAAAGAAAAGAAGAACTGAAGTCAATCAAGGCTGTATTGGGAAATACAGCTATACTACTATATTGCAGTGGGAACATGATGTACCACTGTGCTGCTGAAGTCTGTCCTGAGCACAGTAACCAAACTACACAGATACACTGTCTTTCACCATCCCTTTTTTGTCAGGGGAAATCACAAACTAAAATCCAGCTATCTAATGCTTCTTTTCCTGCATTTCAGTGACTTCTTTAACTTTTAGGGAAGACATATTTGGATATTATCTGTTTTAGGTTCCTGGTGATACAAATTTTTAAAGTGTTCCTGCTGATGGGGCATGCCACCTTTTCTACACACAGGAAGGATTGTCAGAACATTTTGGAAAAACAGGAATTCCAACATCAAATATAGAGAGATTTAAAAGGTGGTACAGCCAAGCAGATGCACATACACATACTGCTAAAAATACAGTTATGGAAAAATATTTGCTTTAGCTACAGAAGGGATCAGGAAACAGAAGATGACTGTGATCAACCCTGCACAGAAGGGCTGACTGAAAAAACTGAGTTACTATGTGAAAAACAACCCCACACAGAAGCTCTAAGAATCAGAACTGCATATTTGAGCATCAAACACTGCTTCACAAAATAACCTTTGCTGTTGCCTCCTATCAACCTCATTCCACTAAAAGTCACAACAACGCCAAACACTGCACACAGACGCACTGCACTTGCTAACTCTTATTTGGAAACACTCACCCGGGGCAGCTCGTGGTACCAGCTGAAGACATCTATGCCAATGAGCGAGAACACCCTGGCCAAGGGGGGCAGGATCTGCTTGGTGATGTAGTAGGTGGCATTGAGCCTCAGGCTGGGGTCCTGCAGCACTTCCAGGGGCCGCCGGACGAGCTGGATCAGGGGCAGGCCGGGCATGCCGTACACAATGACGTAGGGCACGCGCTCCCCGACGCGCGGCTCAGAGCGACGGTCATAGGCAAGCATTCTCCTGTCAAAACACAGCCTTGAGATTGCATCCAGAGGCAAATTCATAGTTACTTCATTTGCCTGTAAACTTCCCCATCTCATTAGATTAGTTGCTCTCCAGATGACTGGAGTTAGTGCCTATTATGAAGCACTAATATGTTTCACTTTTAATTTGTCTCTTGATCGGACCTAAATTTTAGAACTTGGGACACAACCCTAAAGACACAGTCTGTTTCAGGTCACTTGGATTTGCATTCAGATTGTGTTCTAGTTACCACTTCCTTAAAAAAAAAAATATTAATAAGGAATGCCAGGGTACTAGAAAGAGCTCAAGTACAATTTGCTTTCTGGTCAAATTCTGGTCCTTTGCTTTCTGAGACTGCTTGCTCAGTAGAATGATACCTGCTTCAAACTTCAAATCCTTTACTCAGAAAGCAAAGGACAATTTAATTTGAAGTAGGTATCAGTTTTGGACTTGGATATTATTTTATTTAAAAAGCAGAGCTTAATTGGAAGACCTTTGGTATTAAGCAAGGTGACAAAATGTTTCACCTTACACTATCTGGTTTTTTATTACTGATCAAGGATATCAACAGGATGAAATATTAACTTTAAGTAAGGTACTTATTAAAAATTAAAAACACTGCCTGGTAATGCATTTCACAGCACTAAGAGACATCACTGTCACAATTTGTAATATATCTAGTAACTGTGAGTGGTGAGTAATCTTGAAGAGAGCAACCCGTGTAAAAAACCCAAACTGTAAGTAGCAGAAGTGAACACACTATTACAGTGTCCTGATAAGACTTTCCTCTTGAATGTGTGGCTCTTTCCAGGACTACAAAATGGCTTCCTAGGACCATCTCTTTTCCAAAACAGAGAAGAAAGTCAGGGACAACTGCTTCAGCAGTATTTGAAGGAGAAGAGCTGAACATCTGACCTGTAACTCAACAGTACAAATGTCAAGAGGAAAAAATATCCAAAATCTTCTGTCCATAACATGTCAGTACAAGGATCAAGAAAAAACAACCCTATGAGCTCCTACCTACAATCTGTCAGCACAAAGGTCAAGATAAGAAATATCTATGATTAGCACTTTTTGATCTCATTACCTGGTAATTTCCAGAGCAGGTACACAGGCTCCAGGTTTGTATGCTGAGCTCCCTCTGTACTCTTTTGCAAAGATGAAGTCCTGCATGCTAGCTTTTCCTTCCAGTAACTTCATGCATTGATTCTGAACATACTGCTTGATCTGACTTATGTCCCGTGTTTCAAATAGCAGCTTGATAGAACACTCAAGTATCTTTACAACCAATGGAGAAAGGCAAGAAAAACATGTATGTTTGAATAAAAAATAATTAATTCAAATAATTTCAGTAAATTACATGGAAATAAAAATACACTGCACAGAAAAAGTACCAGTGGTGAACTACTAGGATATTGATAGGACAACAGGTTGCAATCTCTTCCTCTCAACTTTTTCCTCAGTCTGCCACATCATCCATACTCCAGCACTAAGATTTTTTCAACAATGATAGAAGTTTCCAAAGTATGAGAGAATATGTTTTTCCCTGCCATCTAAAATATTTTGCCATGACTTTAGTAAACTCTTTTATGTGGTTACCTTTATTACTGGCATACCTTTCTTTTAATTTAGCTAAGAACAAGATTTCCTAATTTCTTTTTAACCTCTCAATACACAGCTTAAAATAAACAGGCAAGAAAGCGTATTTTAATGGAATTCTTAGCTGAACTAGATTTATGTAAGTGAGCTATTTGGAAGACGTGAGATCAATGTGTCTCACTCATCATCTGGCAGTAATACTTCCAGGTAAAGTGAACTGGATCAAGAACAGTCTTTGAGAGAGCTTACATGGGCCAAGGGCTTTTTATAGGGTTTTAGGGGATGAAATATAAGCTGTAAAATACAAATCCTTGTAATGCTGTAAAAGATCTTCAAATTATCTTTCAAATGGCTCACACAAGAAAAACAGATGAAGATTAAGACAACTCAAAGAACTAGAAACTCTGAGAAAAGACAAATATAAAATGAAATAACAGATGATTATAATTTAATTCAGCAAGAAATCTATGAATACTTTACCTTGGAAACAGCAGGACAGGAGTCCCTTCGGACTGTCTCTATGCCTTTTGCATCAAAAACTGGGTCCTTCTGGTCCAGTGTTTCATACATGTAACCCACGTACCTCTTTTTAGTTTGCAGGACGCATGGCAAGTAGACCTGGAATGTTTAGAAACAAGACAGCCCAGTCTGGAATGTGTTGGGAATATAAGTTAACTTTGAACATAGAGAGTTTCCTAAGGAATACTGCGCTTTTTTGGTTTGTTTGTTGGGGTTGTTGGTTGGTTTGCTTTTTTGTTGTTGTTGTTAACTCGTTACAATTGATAAAATAGATCAAAAGACTCTTAAAGGATGGCTTTAAGAGGAAGTTGGGATTCTGTAAGTGTCTCATTCTTAAATCACTTTGTATTTCATTTAGCTCAGATGGAAAGTGACACACAGTACAAATTGTTGCAAGCAGCTTTGCTTTTCTGGATTGCACCTGTCACCACATCTAATGTAACCCTATTATCTTTCTTTCTTATAAAGACAACTTCATTTTAAACATCAGAGAAGAAAATGTTCCCAGCAAAAGTAGTAGCTTAGAACTTTCTGTTTTCAAACTTTATCTAATAAGAAGATGCCAAAAATCTGCTAGTATCTCCATTTGGAGAAAGTATGCTTTTTAAATGACTGTGCTTGGATAACAGTTTTCCCAGGAATGGATTTGATCACGAATGGGTCATGGTCTCTTTTGCTTATTTTCTCCAATCTCTTACTTCATTCTTGATTGTGTAAGTATTCCTTGACTACTTTCAAATGAAAGAACGGAGAACAATTTTTTCTTTTTAGTTCTACTAGGATAACACCACATCTTCCTGACTCTCATGGAAGAGGGAGCAGCGAGTTCAGTTTGCCTCAGGCTTACAAATTTTGATTGACTTTGTTGAGTCATAAACATACTTTGAAAATATCCAGACCACCTGAACTAATACTAACTGACCTGAACATCTTGCTAATGAGTTTACAGTGACAATCTTCCAGCAAAATCAATAACATAGTGCCTTACTCTTCTATAAAAGATCTGTTGTGGTTAATACTTCTTCCAGAATCCTACTGAATGGATTTTTATGATTTTTCATTCTACAGGTGTATGTATCAAGTGGACATATGCTGAAGTGTGCTAAGACTGTCTGAAAAATAAATATCAGGCTTGTAATTAATGCACTAGAATAGGGGATGGTGAACATTTTCTCTGCTAAGTTGCACACATTGATTCAATTGTAGGTATACAATACCAAACTGAGGGAGATATTTCCAAAAACTGATTAGACAGGAACTCAAACTACCTGATACGGCCAGCACAACAAGCCACTGATGTGAAATTAGGCATATTTCTTTTTATTGTTCACACTGTAGTGCTCCTCTGAAAAGGTCCCTGAGGCATTAAGGAGCTTGCAATATACCCACAGAAATAGCACAGCACAACTTGTTTATCCTTATGTACATTAGCGTTCAGAAAAATCTTTTATCTTCAACTTTTTTTAGGGGGAGGGGATGTTTCATTTATTTGGTGTTTGTATTGTTGTTGTTGTTTTGATAACACCTGACAAATTTCAAGAAAAATATTCTCCTTTTACCTTTTCAAACTTCAGTTTAACAGGCTTGGGATTTGTTGCTGTTACAGCTTCAGCAATTTCTTGACCAATCTTAAAAGACTGCTCCTTTGTGGCTCCTTTCAAGAGTACAAACATGCTACAAGAAATCAGACATAGGAAGTGACTGCAAATCTATTCAACACAGTTCATGAAAATTGTAAGCTATAGTTTCCTGGTAGCAAGGCAGGGATGTTATTATGAGTTGTACTCCCTTTCTTCAGCTAGAAAAGCCAAAAATCTGAGAAATTTCAGCATGAGATGCAGAGTGCCAAAGGGCTGATGAATGCTGTGACCATCTGATGAGGCAGGGAAAGGACTGCTCTCAGGCACTGCAAAACTGGAGTTCCCCGGAAAGAATTCTAAAGAGCTCTGGTATGCTATTTTTTCCCCACTATGGGCAGCAGCAGGATTTTACTTCCTTTCTCCAACTTTTTTTTTTTAATGAAACCACTATGAATTCAGTATCTTTGAAATGTCAAGTCTTTTATCAGATCTGGCTGAAATCAGTCACTGGATTCATAAGTTTTTAGAAAGGACAGCCAGACAAGCTTTGTTTCCCAAAGGCTGAAAATTATCCAAGTATGGAACAGAGATGGATATGCCTAGAGCATGGCTATTATTTCGATGAAAGACTGACTAAGAAAATGTATGTCAGGCAGCCTAATTATATCTTTGTATGCTCTGGTGGCTGCTTTTGAATTGCATCCACTTCTGAAGCTTATAACAGTGCCTTCCTCGAGGTGCAATGTCTACTGTGTTATATATACTCTATTTTCCAAAACAAAAATGGCATCAGAAACAGACACAAAAATAATAATTTGGTAAATCAGATTTATATTAATTCACAACTGAAAAAATATTTCCCCCCCTCTTTCTGTTCCACATAATTTTCAAAAGAAACAAAACCTTAAAAGTGCTTAAAGAAACCCAAGCAAACTCGGTATTATTCACTTCACATATTCTGCAAGGCAGTAAGCAACATCCAAAAGAGATCCACACACCCTTTTCAGCATCATAAATTCGCCTTGTTGAGACAAAAGCAAAATCTGTCTATGAAGAACTACTATGATTTTAGAACATTTTAAGAAGCAGACCATGAATTACCTGTCTGTATCACCATATACAACGTGAGCACCCCATTTTTTTGTATCATTCACCAGTTTAATGGCACGCTCCAATGTTTCTCTGGCTTTGTGGACAATGCTGTCTCCAATCTGCAAAGTTAGATTGAAAATCTTTACTGCTAAGCCAAATACTAGCTCTTGGTAAACACAGTCTAACCATGCTAAATCTTGTTATGAAAATCACTGTATTGAGATTATATATTTTATTTAATGGTTTATATGCATATAATAAATAAAAAGGTTGCTTAACTTAGCCCAAAATAACAAGAACTAAAAGAAAAAATGATCAAAAATTATTAAGTATTAAAGAAAAATTTGTTTTATACTTCTTTAGAAGTATTCAAAATCCATGGAGCAAGACAAGACTGTTCAGAATTATTTTCTCTATTTTTTGGATTCTGCTGATTCCTATGAAAATTAAGAAGAAGCTACAATGTTTTATTTTATTTCCACTATTAGCACTGTAATCCAATCTACCTTTGGAAACAGTTCTACAGAAATGCCAACTCCAAATACTCCTCTATGGGAAGAAGAAGAAGGAGATGACCTTTATATTTTTCTGGAAGATCACAATTAAATCTTAAGTTGCTGATTTTCAGTACTACAAATAAAAACAGCTTTTCTGAAGGTATTTAGTTTGTTTCAAATAATAGTATTTGACTAATATCTTTCTACCATTTTTATACATTTTTACCTGCAACTCTTACCTCAGTGCATGGCATTCTTCCAGAAAAATTAGCAGCAGTATAGCCAAAAGTAAAATTAGCAATATATTTAAGACCCAACTGACGAGCTTCAAGCATTCGAGTGACAGCCTTGTCATGTTTATAAGCCTTCATTGACTGTTTCACCATTATCCTGGTCTTCAAGATTTCTTCTAGCATCCTTGGCAGCACACCCTTTCTTACTGAAGGCTGCCGTAAAGGGAACAAAGGAAAACATGGTGTTAGAAAGCCCAAGATAAACAGTTAAGAGTAAAATCAAACCTCAGAACTGTTAGTTAATCACTGACAGGTCGACAAATTAACTAGCAAAATGCCCTAGCCACCAACAGTTTGGCTTTCCCCACAAATATTACAAAGAATCTAGAATACAGGCAAAGCTCTTAAGGACAGAACAAATAGCTTTTTGTTCTTTGTATTCATCACCCCTGTTGATGCAATGTTTAGATAACCTTCTTAACTAAAATGGACTTTGTTATTTAGCTGTCAATTCTCAAAGTATTAAATGCTGAAGGAACATTATCTTTTAAAAATTCTGCAAATATTCTTTACTTAAGGTTTTTGTTTTACATTAAATACAGGTATGCTGGTGATTGCCTAACTATTTTTAACAGCTCCAGGCCATATTCATTACATATCAGCCAACAGGACACATTACAAAATGAGAACAATAGAAAGCAAGTCAGGGAGTTTCATTTCCCAAATCATTACCCTTTTCCTAAAAAAGCATTCTGCTATACAGGCAGGAGAAAAATGAATTGTTACACACAGATAATTACCGTTTGATCCCCAAACTGCACAAGTAAAATACAGTTTAATTATAGATGAAATAAGCCTTCAGTATAAAGGAAAGCATGAAGACATTTTACTTCCTGAAATGCCAGAAGTTCTGCACTTTGACAAATATCAAAAACACTGTGAAATGAGAGAATGAACCTCCCCTTTCTGTCTGCTCTTAATGCAGCAAAATATGAACTACAATATCAATTTGATCTTAAGTCAGCCAACAGGCAGTGAAAATGCTGTCACAGAGCACTAATATCATTACCTTGACAAAAGCTACTCCACTGGGTGACACTGTGATATCATGTCTAATCTGGTAGAGTAAGTCAGGAGGTACTCTCAGAGATGTACAGCCAAATTTGAATGCATCATACCTAATAAAGAGAACATTTAAATATGAAGACCACTCATTTACAGACTAATCAAGCAAAAACATCAGCTGACATTTAAATGCTAATAATGCCAGCAAGGACAGAATAATCTCAGGTATAAACAAACATAACATAGTATCAAATTTCTTAGCTACATACAGAAGGTTCTAGGAACAAAGTAGTAATAAATAGCTGAATTCCAATGCATGCATAATTTATCAGTTCTGCTCTCTGTTATGAATTATTACCAAACACAGAGTTAGTGGAGGCATGTACTCAATACTGTAATCCCCTATGGAAACCATGCATGTTTACCAAGTACCACACTGCACTTACTTTCTTCCTACAAATTCAGAATTTAAAATCAGAAACTTGAAAACCTGATGGGGACACCTAGCAATTATTTCAGCCATCTTTCCATTCTTCTAATACTATTTTAAAATTAATACTATTTAAAAATACTATTTTATAGAGGCAATTATAAAGAGCAGTGAGATCTTTTTCCAATTAACAGAATAACTGTTAAGCTCAATAAAAGATGCTACAAAGAATAACTCAATTGTACCTTTTAATTTTTAGTAATTAGAACCAGAGTGAACTAGAACTGATACAGGAACAATCATAACTCATTAAGGAATAACCCCAGGCTAGTTTTGAAGACAGATGGTGGATTTATAATAATTTTAACTTATTCTGAAGCAGTATTAAAAAACAGCATCACCACAATAATCAAAGAGGTATACATACACACATGCATAGAGCTGTGTCCAGGGGTTTTTAAGAGAACAGTCTAATTCTGTATTTAATTAAAAATACATATTGAAGTGTATATGTATGTGTATACACACATGCACACATCCACATCTGTATTGCAGATTTTTATCATCTGTACTGTGTAAGAGAAAATGATGCTATTCATACAAGCCCATTGTTTCCAATGGCAACCAGGGGTTTTTGTTATCTCAGAAAAAAACACATTTCTACAGAATCAAAGATTGTGAGAAAAGCATAACAACTTACTTTCCTAAGTTTTCAACATGGCCCAGGCAGGTAGAAAAACAGTAGTTGTATGCTATGACAATGGAAGGATATAAGGACTGGAAATCCAAGACAAGAACAGCGTTGCTGTAGAAGCGGGATTCTGGCTCCATTATCAAGGGAACACATTGTGGGGCTTTCATCTGAGCTCGCTGCTGGACACTGGGAGTCACAGCAATGTAGTTCATTGGCTTTGCAATGCGCAGCATCACAGACTCCACACGGTACTGCAAAACAGTTTGGATATAATCATTATAATTTCAAAAGTGCAGAAGAAATGTGTATTATTAACTAGTGCAAACACACACATTTCCTGAAATTAAAGTACAGATAACTGCTTTTCCAAAATAAATAGCCATGCTCTTAACGTGTATTTTAATTGTATGTTGTATCACTAGATCATCTTCAGGTCCCTTCCAGCCCTAACTGTTCCATGATTCTGTACTTTGTATTATATATAGTGGAATTTTTCCATGTGTTTCCTCTTTGTTTAGCCCTAATTACTGAAAATCGAGTACTTTTTATATATGGAAAAAATAAACATCCAACAGGCTTCAGCAATATATGTGGATGGCCATGCTACTGTCCGTGAATGAACATTTGCTAAACTGTAATACTGTTAGACTTGCAGATCACCAAGGAAAACAAAGTATAATATGCAGTAAATGCACTGGGTATCATGCTTTCTCCTTCATACCACAACTAGAACAGACAGGATAAAACAACGAACACCCCGTTCAAGACACCACAAAATGTCATATGTGTAGCTGGCAACAAGAGAAAAATCCCACCCCTATTTATTTGCATATTATTCAATGCTTTAGTAAAGGCTTTACAAGCACAAATGGGCAGGTATGCACATTCACATTCACCACTCACAATAAAAACCAAAATAGCTGAAAACTACATACGTGGGTGACAAGGGACTGAAAATCCCAAAATATCAAAGAACTGTTCTATTTGATAGATAGTCTATTCGATAGGCAATTCTATACTAACTCTTCTATAACTGTAAAATCCTGTGCTTTTTAAGCAACTAAATAATTTTTAAAGTCAGACTACCTGACACACTACTTATTCAATCATTGTACTGAATGGGTTATATATAATTTCTTTAACCTTGAAGTCATAAATGAACTTTCAGAACCAACAGCTTTAATAAGACCCTACACCTTAAAAAGAGGTTGGGGTTTGATGTGTAATTAGGGAGCCACATGAACTTCCACTGCTGCCTTCCACTAATTGCACACTAATTTGTGTCTAGCAATGAACTCGGATGTGTGACAAGGTGGTCAAGGGATTGGTTCTGGCAAGAGGTAGATTTTGTGGTTCTTTCCCTAGTTTTCATAGCATCACAGAATTTAGGTTGGGAAAGACCTCTAAAATCACCAAATCCAACTGTTAACCAGTGCTGCCAAGCACCACATGTACACATCTCTTAACTCCATGGTGTTATGGTGATGGTGACACTGGACAGCCTATTCCAATGCCTGACCATCCTCCTGGAGAATAAATTTCTTTAATATCCAATCTAAACCAGCCACGGAATAAACTGAGGTCATTTCCTCTTGTCCTATTGCTTCTTACTCTGGGAGACTCAGAAGTCTCCCCACCTCATTACACCCTCCTTTCAAGGAGTTGTAGAGAGCAGTAAGGTCACCTCCGAGCTTCCTTTTCTCTGGGCTAAACACCCGCAGATCCCCCAGCTGCTCCTCACAGGACTCGTGCTCCAGACCCTTCACCAGCTTCACTGCCCTTCTCTGGACTCACTCCAGCCCCTCAATGTCCTTCGTGTAGTGAGGGGCCCAGACTGAACACAGGATTTGGGCTGTGGCCTCACCAGTGCCAAGGACAGAGGGACAGCCTGGTGCTGCTAGTCACATTATTCCTGACAGAGGCCAGGATGGCATTGGCCTTCTTGGCCACCCACTGAATCATGTTTAGCTGCTGTTGACCAGCACCCCCAGGTCCTTTTCCTCTGGGCAGTTTTCCAGCCATTCTTCCTGTAGCCTGTAGCCCTGCAGGGGGTTGTTAGGAGCCAAGGGCAGAACCCTCACACAACTGGCCTCAGCCCATTGACCCAGCCTGTTCAGATCCCTCTCTAGAGCCTTATTACTCTCCAGCAGATCAACACTCCCTCCCAACTTGGAGTTGTCTGCAAACTGACTTAAGGGAGCAATTGATGCCATTGTCCAGATCATCAATAAAGATACAAACCAGGACTGGCCTCCTATTTGTTGTCCATGCTGAGTGCACTGGTACAGATGCACCTCAGTTGGGCTATTGATCCTACCACCTTTTTTTAGGCAGGGGGAGAACCACTAATCCCATTCTCTGGTGTGTGTGTGATTCCTACCATATCAATAATCCTTTTGTCTTTACTCCAATGTGGATCTCCAGCCCCCACCTTCACTGAGACAGCAGACTACAGGACTTTGCTAGGACACTGCCTCTCAACCACTGGTGTGGTGCTCCCAGGTTTATCTCTAGTGAGCCTGGTCTTATTCCTTTTCTCCTTCAAATCGAGTTTAAAGCTCTCTCAATAAGCCCTGCTGACTCCTGTGCAAAAACCAGCAAGATCTTCAAATGTCTGACTAATTACCTGTATACCTATGACCATCTCTTGGTAGATTTTGTTTAGTCTACTGAGAAATGTTCAAGATGGCTTAATGCAATAAAACAAAATAATTTAGAAAAATTATTGTAAAACTCAATAAGAGATACAAACATGGAGAAATAAAATACCTAAAATCTGTTCTTACTACTATTCCATTTTAACGTGTTTTTTTTAGCTAAAGAGGAATATCTTCATAAAGGGTAGTGACTCTTCTGTGTGAAAAAAAATTATTTGAGGTGACTGGGAATTGTTGCAAGTGTCATTTTTCCGATCTAGAAAGTTTCAATGGGAACAGAACATACGTGCACAGAAGGGAAAAGAAAAGAACAGTCAGGACAGAAAATGCAGCATGCTTCTGTTGCTCACTCCCACTCACAGACATCTGAGAAAATGACAGGCAGAACAGTCTTTGTGGGCTGCAATCACTGACAGTTTAAGCATATCTGTGTTGGCAGTATGCCGGTCCCACACTCCCTGTCCCTAACTGTGCATTTCTCTTCCCTTGCTCCAAGGAAAGTATCAGCGGTATTTTATGATAATATGGTAAACCAGACTGGGGAACTAAACTGGCAAATACCTACTGAAAATTGACATGGTTCTGCTGATGGCACCTGCCAGCCTGCTCCCCTTTTTCGCCAAATATGGGGTCATTACCAGAAAGACCCACAAGAACCTGCTCTGGGTCAAGAGATGACACAGGCAACTGCAGTCCAAAAAAAAAAAGGTGGCAAAAGATTTTTAATAGGATTGAATTGTTAAGGAAACTACAGCTTCAGACACTTGCATATCTGGCTGGCTTATGGTAACAGAAGACCTGTAACACGTGACAGAGTAGCTGACTCTCTTTTCAGGTGCTGTTCAGGTCTCACACATAGCCACGAAAGCAGTTCAGTTAGCCTAGTCACTCACAATCTGGGCAAGGAAAGCTTTTGGTATTACTGGAGATTGCTGGGCTCTCAAAGTGCACATCTTGCTCTGTTCTCTGCTCCCTTTTCCCTCTGATGCTGGTATCAAAATAATAGAACCACAAACATCTTGCATGACATGCATTTAATAAAGCCGAAACCCCTCTTGTCTTATTGTAAAATCTCACTCAGAGGTCTGCTGCACCAGAAATGTCATTTAGAACATAACCAGTACTGCTTTGTCTGCTCTGAAAGAAATGAATCTCATCTTTCTAAAATGCAATTAATTATATTTCTTTATGTTTTAGAAATCACTCATTTTCAGTCTCACCTAGGTGTGAACAATACCAACTCAAAGGGAAAGTTAGTGCTCCTGAAGGCAGTAGAAAAGATTCACTGGTGTGACTACATTTGGGGAACTCTGTTTTTAACAGCTATTTTTAAACTTTGAGAGACTAGGCAATCCAAAAGCGGACATAATAGATTGAACAGTATTCTTTATGTTTCAATTTCATGTAACATGAAATAATTTCATGTTAACAGTCTTCTGTGACCTTATGAAAATATACATGTGGATTGAGAAGATACCAAAGAACCTGAGCATTTTATAAAACCTATTTTGGTTTTGTGAAGTATAAGGAGAATGAAGTCTTACCTGGGAGCCTCTTGTTAATACATGTAAGAACTGAATGCCAAAAAGTCTTGCCATTTCACTTGTTCTGTCAATCAAATCCAGTTTCTCTAATAACAGGAGATTCCCACGAACCCGGCTAACATAATGATCAACCATTTTCCATCTGTGAGAGTGAACACCTCGTTATAAACAATCAGAAGAGTGCTTGCTCTTTCTACTAGGACAAATGTATTTTTATGCTAACTTACAACAAACTAGCAAATAAAATTTTCCTCTAGAACATTTTCATACAACTCTTTCAAAATTGTGGCATATATAAATATACACTTACACCTTCTAAAGATATACACAGAATGTGTTACAGCAAGCTACTGTTAAGGCATCTCACAATGGCATACTTTATCCTGTTCTCCTCATTGCCCCAAAGGATTACCAAAACAGACACAACTTCCTCCTCATCTCTTTACATGTTTTTTAACTAAGTGGACGTTTGTGGAAACATCCTTCTGTATTAAGAATGCCTACCACAGCTGAACATAAGTTCATAATTTCAGTATTAACCACGTTTCCACTCAGTTACAATATTCAACTTTTACAGAAATTTCATGTATGTCACGAATGAATCAGTACAGTTTCATGAATTGTCCATATCACACAATACCAAATTGCTTCAAGAAGAGTGAAGCTGAATGTGATAGATGTAATATGAAGGTATTTTTAAGCAGCTATAGCTACTGTCTTAACACCTTGCATGCTGTTTTGTAATACTTTCAAGCCCAGCTTGCTTGACATACACTTGAAGTGAAACAGAAGCCTGGAAGTTCATTAAAAGCCCTTCTGATGAATAGTATATACAAAATAAAATAAAGAAATTACAGAACTTCAAAATAGTGTATCTATTCAGGTATGTTGAAAATGTAACTGAAAATATTTTGTTGTAATATTGAGAGTATAACTGTACAACAGAACATCCAAGTAAATAAGTTTATGTTGCTGCATATACACTGCTCTAGTGCCTGAGCTAAATCGATTATTTCTTCCTATGGTGGCTTTACCTTACACCTAGCCAATGTTAAGAATCTGGCCTTAAAAACAGCAAACAAAATGGATTAATAGATCATTACCTGTAGACATCTGCCTTATTGTCAAACCAATCCGACAGAACTCGGAACGTAAATAAAGGAAAACGATGATGAAGAATGTGAAAGCCCACATTTTCAAAAGTGTAATTTGTTAGATTCACCTAGAAAAACACAGTGGACATGTTAAGATGCATGACGGCTTTCATAATTGAAAAATCTCAGCTTTTCAAAAACTGCATGAACTAAGTTTATTAACTTTCTATTAGCATTTTGTTTAAAAAGTTAGTATTTGTTCTTAGAAATCCCTAACTATTTACAAGTCAGGAAAAAACATCCCTTATCAATTGAAAAGAATATGCAGAATTAAGCAGCTCATAAAGATCAGGTCTGAACTTGGTCAGAACAAGATTTGTAAAGACTGGGCTATTTGAATATTAAATGGAAAGTTATAAATGCAACAAAAAAAACCCAAAAAAAACCAAAAAAAAACCCCCCCAAAAAAAAGAGTAAATCTGACATCTTAAAATATATTCAAGTACTTGATGTAGTAAAAGTACCATGCTGGACAAACTGCTAAAGCAAGTAAGTTCTCAAAACCACAAATCAGTGGAAAGGAGTATCACTAAGAAACATTACTTTAAAACAAAAGCTTTAGCACTTTACAATTCAGAGATACACAAAATGCATTCTCACAAACTGCAAACTACTCTATTTGAAAAGGTGTATAAAGAAAAAAAAATCTAGAAGTTACACAAGTTACATGAAACTTTTCAACAAAGTCTGCAATAATTAGCAAACCCAGTAAGTCAAAACATTAACCTTTTAAAAAAGTTACCTCATGTCTCATCATTCTCCAAACATTCAAGACAATTCGCCCAACAACGTTTATTTCACTCATTGTATCGGCTCCATATTCATCCAGCTCAGTAGCAAACCTGTTCTCTTTCTTTTCATCTAAAGACATTAAAGGAGACTTTATTAAGACAAGTTAAAAGACCGTCAAGACCAGATCAAGCCATCTCTCTTCCAATTAGTGCTCTCTAGAAAAATAGGAATTTATAAAGATTGCTGCTGATTCCACAAAATTATTTAGTTACCAGTCATCCATACAATCTCTAAATAAAACTCCCTCAGGTTTTTCTGCTCTTGCCCTTTGCAGAGAACACTGACTTTGGCTTCACTGGAACAGTGTCCAAGGCAATGTATTCTCCATTGTGAATACACTGGTTATGCAATGCTGAATGTTACTTGAGAGTCAGATGCAGGCAGCCAGGCAGATAGATAGATAGATGACAGATAGATAGATAGATTTATTTCTGCCCTAAGAAGTTTATAACTCAAGGCTTTACTTGCAATGATCTTACACAGTCTGAACCAGGTCATGGGAGAGAAAATTCAGTTTCTTTCATACAGTAAAAGCAAACCCACTGCAGTGGGAGCAGGTAGACCAAAGTTCTGGATAGCACAAGAAGGAAATAGGAAGGAACTGATGCAGAAGCAGTACTCTAAATCTTTCTGTGAGACAGCAGTGACTAAAGTGGAGAAATATATCTTGCTATCCTTTATTTTTGTCATGCTTTGGAACACTACAGCACAGACAGTCTTTTTGGTATTCATTTCTTTAAATTTCTTTTTTCAGTCATTACAAGTCTACAGTTTTGGTGTTCTTTCCAGAGTTTACACAGATGTTTTTTAAAATGTACCACACAGACCAAAATCTATTATGAAAACATACTGATCATCAGTCTTACTTCTTATTAGTTTAATGGGAGAGAAATCACTTCAAGGCAATTTCCCCACAATTCTAAATTCATACCCATTCTTTAACTGCTGGTTGCTTTGTATTCTGCCACCACTCATTTATCAGGTACAGCACAGCCTGTACAGTACCCTGCTAATAAAAAGTGGAACATTTTGGACAGAGAGTGTAGAAGTGTGGATACACACTGCTTTGCAATAATGATCAGAACTGAACAATTAGATCCTCAGACAGCCATGAAGCACGTTTACCCTTGATTACAGAAGTAAAAATTGCCTGAAATGCTGCAGAAGTGCTCTGAAACAACAGACTAATTTTGTATGTTGATCTTCAAATGTGTGCCATATCAATTAAAATATGGTTAAGAAAACCTATTTTTCATTTACCGACCTTATCAGTAAATCACAGATTCTTGACCAAATTTAGCAAACCTTCCATCAAAATGCACACTATATTTTTAACCTCCTTATTGTTTCAGTTTTTTAAGAAGGAAAAGCAGCAATTTCTCTTTCTATGTTTGGATGGAAAAAAATGCTCCCCCCAAGCAGCAACATTTTTTCTTCTGCTTTTCTTCATTTCCACATTCTGGATCTCCTGTGAAGGAGAGGAACTTGTATTTCTTCCCTCTCCATGATTTTTGTTTTTAAATTGGAAGCAGAAACAACCAGTTAGTTCTACTTTCTGCAGTGTCATCCCAGTTCTCTTTCGACTTGTTTAGAAGATCTCCTATATTAGGTTTGCTTCATGTCTTGCTGGTAAAAAACAGGAAGCAAAGTATACTGTGACCACAAGAGAGACCCACCACCTGATGAACTCTGCCTGTGGTGAACACCACTATATTAAACCTGCATTACTTTACAAGTGGTGTGGGATATGTATCACTAGAACCATGTATGCCTCTTTGGGAACTATGCTGGTAAGAAACAGAAAAGGACATTCCTCCTATCTTTCAAGTGCGTGAGACAACATAAAAAGAAGTTTCCTCTCATCTTCTCTTATCCACTCCCTAACTTTCAGCTGTCTAAGTTTCAGCTGTGATGCAAAGGAGGAAACAGGAGGCCACAGTGCATACACAAAAAATGGCACCATGCACAGGCACAACACACACTTCTCTTGTGATGTGTCCTATGACTTACGAACAGTTAATTTATAAATGGCACAGGCAGCACCAGACTCAGCCAATAAAGCAAAACCAGAGAGAAGTCTCCAGCTTTCTTTTTGTTAAGCTGAGATCACAGGAAAGAAAGGAAAAGTCCCTTCTATCTTTATTTCAGTAGGAGGAAAGAGAGGCATACTTCTTGAAGGAGCACTACCTGTTCTAAAGATACAGCATGAGAAGAAGGGAGGGAAATAGGAAGCACAGGCTGGAAGAGGAAGACAGATGGGGTCAAAACCTTGGACAAGGAAGCCACAAAGCAACAGAGAACACAACGTGCATGTATATGGCGATGCATGCAAGCCCACACGTTTATGGCATGCCATTTCTGGGAAGAGCTCATAAATTTCTCATCTTTCTGCTGTAATTCTGTCCAAAAAAAAACAACCAAAAAAACCCCTTAAAATAACACTGGTTCTTAGAACCATTTATAAGTGTTATGCATTCCACTTCTGAGTGCACATCTACCAGCTGGCACAGGAATATCTGCACTACAAACACTAGTGCTATGCAGATAGTGCCTATGCTTTGCATGCTCGCTTGAACTTCACGTACAAAAATGTTAAGGGCTACAATCCTGATTTCCTTCACTAGAACTGAAACCCATGTTGTGTGGGACTTCATAGATGTAGGGAAGGAAGCCTGACTGTGAAATACATGGGGACTTTACCATTAGGAACCATAAAGTTCCCTTTCTTCTTTGAGGACCCATTCATGTGTACCCCAAAATCAGTAACCTGAGGAAGAGCTTATGTCAGGATGATGACATATTAACATATTAACAACTTTGCTGATCTAATTGCTTGCTTCTGCATCAATTACAGTGCAGACAGAGCTGTCCTGCAAGACATGAACTGTGACTCAGCCTTTGAGAACAAGAGCAGAGGAATCTGTCCCAAAGTGAAGAGATTGTTCAGCCATTCTTCTACAGTAGAGCAGTAAATCTTTGTGATCTTTGGAGGTTTTAAGAAACTTTTGACTACAACACTTACTGTTCCTCTTACCACAGACATTGCAAATCTTCAGATGCAAAGTTCAAAAATTTTTCTGTACATCCTTCAGTACCTATGAAGACTGTACCCAGAGGCATTATTTTGTAACTAGTGTACTATCTCAATTTGAGCCATCAGGGAAATTGAGTAACAAGGTTCATGCACTCCATTATTAATCCTGAAGAATAAATTTGAGAGCTTTGTGCTGAAGAAATAAACTTATGAGCATTGATGTCCTATTTATATTTAAACTATCATGTGATCCTGTTTTCATATATAAAGTATTTAAAAATTCACCAAAGTTCAATTGCCAACAACTTTCAGCTGAAGACACAAATTTTTTTCTTGTGCTTTCTTGTCTCTGTGAGGACTCTATAACTCAGTTCTTTTCCAAACATGTCTCAAGTATTGAAAGCATCAAGAGTATATAAATATTCAAACCTCAAGGAAGGAGTGTGTGAATATAATGCTCCTAAAACATATTCTCCTGGCCAGGCACACAGGATAACTATATAAAAGATGATTCCTGTGCTGGGTATGCTCAAAGATTCAAGCAGCCCAGTATCACATTCTGTCACATACTCAAAGGCAGATGCTTCAGATGGGGGGAAGCAGTTATTGATATTCCCCCTACAACTCTTCCAGCTTCCTGGAGCAGACATTATTTTCACATATATCATAGATCCCAATGGATTTTTCTTGCAAGAATTTGTCTGCTTTTAAAGCAATGTACACTTTAAGCATTTGTACTATCTCATGACAAGGAACTCAAGAGTTCAGCACTGCTGAGATTAAAAATCAAAAATCAATAAACTTCTATTCTGTAGCTGCCACTTGTTAGCTTCACTTGATTTCTGGTTCTTGCATTGGAAAAGACCATGAAAACTAAATCTCTATTTCCCTTTATATCCCTCAATATTTCATAGGCTTTTACCTTTCCTACACCATGTTGTCTCTTCTGGAATCCCAAATTACTAAATTACTAGACACATTTGGATTGTCCTTCTCATCTTTACCAGTTCCCCTATATCCACTTTAATGGGGGGGAAGGTTATGAGGAGGCTACAACTTCAGTATTTGACATGCACACTATAGAGTTTTACATTTACATTCATTGCTTTGTATTTTCCTTGCTCCATAATTCCTAACACTTGCTTTTGCAAAACAACAGGCTCAAGTTTTTAACAGAATGGTCACAGTAATGGACTTCTTATTTCATAGTGATTTAATTTCTGTACAGATCTCTGGCAAGAGCCCTGGGAAAAACAGCTTTTTCAACTGTTTTGATTTTTAACATCTCCCTCATCCACATCACCTTGATGACTGCAAAGAGCTACAACAAATTTTTGAGACAGTTTTCCATTTTACAAAGTCATCCTGACTCTTCTCAGGTGTGACAGCACATTTATTTAGCTGTTCACTGATTCCATTCTTCAGAATGATGGCTTCTATTGATTGGCTAAGTAGAAACACTAGGGTTACCATTCTCATCAAGTTTTCTTGTCAATCTAAACAGACATTTTTTCCAAATGCATCAGGAAAGCATCAGCATTTGGGCCCAATAAAATATGCCCAAAGTACAAGAATGGTCATTAAAAGTGAGAATTTTATTACAAAACTGCTGTCCAGGACAATTGCTGCTCAGGAGCAGTTTTATGTTCTTGTATTCCAGCCAGAAAAACCACAAATGATAATTATGGTAGGTACTCTCAATGACTGGAGCCAAGGAAAGCAAAAGAAGGTTTGGTAGCAGAAGCACCTCCAAGAACTGAAAATTTAACACACAACTACAGAATGTAAGTCCGGGTTCATGAATACAAGAGACACAGAAGTGGAATATGCCAGGAATTTGAAAATTCAGAAAACACCAGAATCTCAGTGTTATTTCTAGTTTTTTTTTTGAGGGGTGTGTGTGATTGTTGGAGTCTGAGATATAGAGTGTGTGCCCTTGTTTCTAATACTTAGTTCTAGGATTCAAAGAAACACTGCATTTCATATAATATGAAATTCATGGGCATGTTTTCATGGTGATACATGAAAACAAATGTTAGATAGGAAAAGTGTAAGTGTGTAGATTAGAAAGTTTCTTAAATCACTGGGTGACAAAGTAGTTTAGAGAACAAGAGACAAGATGGAGGATTTAGGGTGTTGTCTCTTGTCCTTCTTTCTTCTTCATGTTCTTCTCCTAGGGGTTTTTGGGTAGTAGTAAGTGATTGTATAGAAAATACCATAGTGCAGCACACAGGTGTTCGGTCATTGAGTCACTAAAAAAAATAATTTAGTGGGCATCTGTTAATTGAGTAAATGGACATATAGAAGACCTTGAAGAGGATCTTTGTTGGCCATTTTACCCTTTTCTATCATAGTGCACATAGCTCCTTGTACCTTGTAATGCTGATAAGAAAAGAATAAACTACTGAGACTGAACAAGAGAAAATAGCCTCCCTCTTGTCAATCTTCAGTTCAAAGGGAAAAAGAACCTAATCCAGAAGTCCTTAACGAGACATATGATTATACTATTAACAACATAGGAGCAAGAATAAAAAAGAAAAGATCTATCTGAAGAAATACTCTGCATTTATTTTTTAAATTTGTTCATAGATTTCAACTTGCTTCCACTGGAACTAAACTGAAGCTCTAAACAAATAACTTACCTGGCACACGAGAAATCATCTGGCATAAATCAACATTCAGTGCCGCAGCCCTCTGTAAGAGATAACCCCAGGAATGCATCTGGACTTCATAGCCTAGCAAAATGTCTGGGTCATATCTAGAGAGGTAGGGGGAAAAGAAAAGATGAGTTTCATATAATTTACAAAAATATTTTCCATGAACAAAATATAAACAGGATTGCATTCAAATTATGTTGAGTTTAAAAAAGACGCAGTCACAATCGGTTTCTATGAAAGCAGCATCTGGACTAGGAGACAATATTTAAAACAGGCAATCTCTTAGGAGTTTTAATAACATTCAATGACAAAAATATTTAGAAAGAATATTTTCACTGGAATTTTTTTTTTTTACATACTTCTATTACGTCAGTCTTTACAAACAAAGAACAAAACTGAGGTCTCATCAGGTTTTATTAATGGCATCAGGATGTATCAAGCATAAACTG
Organism: Parus major; assembly: GCF_001522545.3. Lineage (NCBI taxonomy): Eukaryota > Metazoa > Chordata > Aves > Passeriformes > Paridae > Parus > Parus major. The sequence goes on along the minus strand of NC_031770.1, from coordinate 67,595,811 downwards.
AAACTTAAGTCACTGGCACAAGACAGATGTGCAGTGAAATAAAGCCATGCCTATGAAACAGAATTTGCCAGTAGGTTAACTGGTATGTTTACAAATAATGTGTCAGTGTAACTTAGAGTAATCAGATGGAACTTCGGGATCTAAATGATGACATTTAGATCACTAGAATTTGTAGCTGAGTGAGAGTTGTCTAAACTGAAACATAGAGAAAAGCAACCAGATCTACCAGTTATCTTTAAATACCTCTTTATTTAAGATAACCTTCCTTCTAGAAGGCACACAAGAAAAACTAATTTTATGCTGTATCTCTTTCCAGCTGGAAAACCTGAAGAAAAGTCAGAATTGACTTAAGACACAATCACTTCTAATAAGGCTCAGAGCAGAGCTCACTAGACAGAAGGATAACAATGTGGCTTTAAAGCACAGGTAGGAGATAGCTCAAAGGAGCCAGTATAACCTAACTTTTGAGTAGGCACTATCAAAACCAGAAGTCATGATCTTTTTTCATTGCTCAATAGCCTTGGAATGATTTTGTTGGGCTGGGCAGAAAGAGACCAGACAAAGTAACATGAGATATCTGTTATTTTTATAGCAAAAAAAAAAAAAAAAAAAGAAGGGAAGCTTCACTGGGATAAATGCTTCTTGGTTAGACTAAATGACCTTTAGTGTATTTTCCAGCCTTGATGATTCTGTGATTCTTTCAATGCAGCTAAAAGGTTTTGAGTTCCAGCAGGCAGCATTCAATACAACTGAATGACATCAGGGCAGCTGTCAGGAGGTAGAGGATGGAAGAGAGGCTGAGGATCCTGTACCATAGTCTATGCCCAACCTTACAACAGCATGTAGACCTTGGTTTATGGAAGGGAGTAGGCAGAAGCCTTGGATTTTGAACAGGAACTCTGTACTCCTTACATCCATAAACACATCAAAAAAATACAAACATTTCCTGACTGTTGAGTACAGAACATCCTTTCCCTGAATACTGAGTTGTATCACACACATTACAAATGAAACTTCAGACTTTATCAGGAAAGTGTCTTCCTTGCTTATGTCCATTGCCTTTGCCTTTCCTAGCCAAAGGCCATGACAACTCTTTTTGAAGATACTAATTACACTGAGAATAGCTCAAAAAAAGAGCTCCACACTTCTGCCATGGACACTAACATTCTGTGAAAAATAGCTGAATGCTGGTACTCAGCATGGCTCTCTCTTTATTACAATTTGGGCTTTTGCACCTGCCAGAGGTTGCAAAAATCGCCTTTATTACCTACTTCTACTTGTGAGGGAATGGTTTTGATACAATTTTTGCCTAAAGCATGGGATTCTAAAGTTTTTGATTTCTACCATTCTACAGAAAAAAAAGAGAAAGAACTAGTACTTTGAATTTGGGGGATATTTTGCTATCTTCTGTTCACATAGAAAGAATCATTATTTGGTTTTGGATGTGGCAATGATCATCAGGACTGGACACAGTAAATTTACTCAATATGGAAGCCTATTCCACCAATGGTACAACCCCAAAGATACTTGGAACAATTTATGGACAAATGACTCAAGCGAGCCTGTAGTTCATTCCAGCAGCTGAATCAGTGTCAAAAAGAGTTATGACTGCTTGCTGCTCTGCACAACATATAATGATTGTGAAATGATGTTCCAAAATTATTAATAGTTTCATTTCAGCTTTGAAATAAAACAGAATTATGCCACGTTTTAGAATAAACACTATAAAACTTAACGTATTTTCAAATTAATTCTTGTAACTAAACTATCATGGTCCTAGCATATTGCAAACCAGTACTGATTAATTAAAATGAAGGAAGTAGTCATTCATTATCGTATTTGAAAACTGGCATCACATAATTCAAAATGGAAAATACTTGTAGGCTTTACACAGGACAAGGCATTATACAGATGGGTTCCATGATAGATGCAAATGTCAATCAGAAACTCGTGTAGAACTACTTAAGTGGTACATGAAGCAAAATTCATTATGCCAGAAATTTGCTTTCTCTTATAAGCCTGTTCTGAACAGAAACAAGAACTGTTTGGAAGCAGCAAGTTGGTGAAGTTCGTCCTTCACCAGCTGATAAAGGAGAATTGCTTTGGGTTTTAACTTGCCTTTGGGTATTAACTTAAACCTGCCCAAGCAGGTTTAACCTTTCTCACTTCCTTCTTAATAAAAAAATTGTGGGCTATTATAATACTACTGCAACTCAATGTATTTAATCAGTTCTGGAGGTAATCTTCCCATTACCTTTTAACCTAATGAACAAAATGACCTCTGCAATCTATCTGCATGTAATCTCAAGAACCGTTTCTCTAGTTCTTTCAGTGAAAGTGTTTTTAAAGGACAAGACATAAAAACGTTTTAGTTTATGATGTTTTCAGATACATCCTTCTGCTTATATAAACAAATTGTATCTAACTTAAGTATCACATATCTTAACACAATTTTATGTGAATCCACATATAGATTGGAAAGGTTATTAATCAAAATACTTTTTAAAAAGCAGTGTGCTAGTTTTTAACTCAGTCTTGCTTGTCCAGGCCATCAGGGATTACTTGTAATTGCACATTACTGAGTTACAGGCTATCACTTTACAGCACATTACTTTGCTTTTCCATCCCAGCTAGACACCACCCATGTATTAAGGGTAGTGTCCAATTTCAGCTAATTTTGGCATCTTGAGTTTTCTAAACTGGTCTCCAGTGTCACTGAACAAAAACGCCTCTTTGGGTGAATATTTTTTTTGTATTTTAGCCACCTCTTGCAGACCAAGATCCTGCCCTGTTTAACTTTCTTGGTAATGAGGATAGCTAATTAGACACTGACAGTGAAGTACAGATGTTTAAGTTTCAGTCAGATGACTTATATAAAGCTATCTAAATGGAAAATCAGGAGTGCCTAGTAAATGGTGAGATTAAATCTTACTGTAAAATCCTTGTAATCATAGTCCTTTAATGTCAGTTGGTCCATATTTAAAACTTGCATCCAAGTGGTATCCTTCTAAAAGCATGAAAACCAATAAATGTACTCCTGGCAACAGAGTTACTCAGATACTGCAGTATGTTACACATATATGCATTTTGTATGTATATCTGTATGCATTCACAAGTGTATCTCTGAATTACCCCTGAAGGAAAAAAAAAGTAAAATTAAAATGAAGAATTCCCTTCTACTGAGTAACACCTGACCTCCTGAACTACATATGCATAAGATCTACCTTTTGCAATAGGTTTAACAGACCTATCAAATTTCTTGCACCTACTAAGAGACACTGCTGTTTCTTGCTTCTAATTTGCTTGCTGACAAACTATGTCCCAGTTTATGCCACAGAAATGCCCTCTCCTGCAGCCCAATCTGGTGTACCAGTGGTGCCAATGAACCAGTATGACACCTGCTGAGATCTCCTGTGGTATACTATTTGCTACTAGAAAAGAAGAGATAGACGTCTGGAGCTAAAAGAGTAGATTATTCCACATGGGAAAATGAACAGGCAAACCCTAAGTTTAGTTGATGTCAGCTTAGCTGAAGTGTGACTCTCTCACTTTGTCTCTCTCCTTTCAATGCAATGCCACAAAGACAACAGGCTGTGAGCTAAGAGGACAAGTTTTATATGTTTCATCCTCCTGTCTCACAATTTTTACAGTACTCTATGAAACTGATCTTCATCACCAGTTCAAGCTATTTTATAAGAAGAAATTGTAATGAGACCAGCTGTTACACCTGAAAAAAACTAGTAAATTGTAATACTGATACTTGAAAGCTGCTGGCTAGGAGTAACACAACAGGAATAAGAGGTGTGCTTGCCACCACATGCTCTTTTGTTAAAAGGATGGGCCCTGATACTGCTTTGCATGCTGTTGCCAGACTTTCTGCAAAGATGAAAAGCAGCATTTATGCTGGCAGGATTTAAACACAACAGCATTAACATTCAACTCATACATGCTGCAGAGAGTAGAAATGTGATTATTTTCCTTTCCAGCTAAGTCGTATATGCTGCTATGACATCTCTCCCTCTTTCTTATTTGATGATTTCGTGAATGAACACTGAAACTCCCAGTTATACCTTCCCTTCTATTATGTGTCTGCTTTTCCTGACTGCTATTTTTCTTTCAGCTATGATTAAGAGAGAGAAAAAAAAAAAGGGGGGGGGAAGTGTGTGGAAAATTATGCCAGACCTATGATACAGACAAAAGCAGTAACTGTGCATAGCAACAGAATGCTTGGTGACTCAAACACATAACTGAAATCTCTGAAAACATTTTTCCAGTTTGCCTTAGACAATAAAAATCCATAAAGTTGAAAAAGGACATTAAATACAGATTTCTACAGGAAAATGTCACTGATGAAGATGTTACTGGCCTGGAAAAAGAAGGTTAGATTAGCACATCTCTATTTTAAGAAGAAAACGTTGCAAGAGCATTTACAGAAGAAGAAATATAATGCACTGTATCCAAACAAAAAAAGTCATTAGCATTATACCTTACAAGAAAAACATTATTAAAAATATTTAAGTATTAAGCATTAACAGTTAATTAATATACACATATTATCTCCAAAATGTTTATGTAAAATCTTCCATTATACTCTGTTCATGTAATTTTATCAAGAACTACTTCAATGGAGGCAAGGAGATGTGGTTGTCTGGTAAGTCTCAAGTAGCAATGAATCTACTAGTCTTCTTTTCAAGCCTGCCCTCTTTTCACATCCTCTGTGTGTCAGAGAGATAGGGATTTTGCATTCTCACATGAATTCTCCAAATTTTGCTCCTCTCACACCTGCAGGAACAGCCCTTTTCTGCTATCTGGTAGCATCTGCACTTAACAAGAAATGGAACAATTTGCCTTAAAAGTGAAGGAGAGGCCCAGATATTTAATTTCTCTTTCATGGGAATCCACTGCTCCATCAGGCTTGCACATATCTAGTTTTCCTATGTTTTAAATACCCATGCAAACCTTCCTGTAGCATTTCCTTGCACCTCTTCCTCCCAAGTCACCTTTCCTGTGTTAGGGAAGTATGTATGTGTTTACTTTTTTTCCTGCCTTTAAGTTCAGAGAGATGGTTCTCTTACTTCCTCAAGCAGAAAGATTCTTCCATTTTTTCTCCCATCTCAGTGCAGCTGACACCTGATGGTCAACACAGGATCTATTCAAGAAAGCACTTCAGGCAGTACAACAGAATACTTTAGGACAGCAATACATGCCCAGGCTCCATTTCAAGAAAAAAAAAATCCCCTCTGACAGTTTCAGAGAGCCTACAACTTGGATGTCTCTGCTTCTAGGACATCCCCAGTGGCTGCACAGGATTAGAAGGATGCTGTCTCTCAGCTGATTTATGCCAGTTTTGAGCTGAAGCCTTTTTTTCTTTTTTTTGTTTAGAGAGGCTAGCTTACCAAAGAAGGGAAATGTGGACCTATGCAGGTGCAGCTCCCTCTCAAAGTCTAAGACAGCTGTCAGGTTACCAAAAACCAATCTAATGATGCTTTTATTTTTTAAAATCTGTACTATTTGTTCTTCCCTCCCTTCTCCAAACCTGTATTTGTGGCTCTTCCCTTCTGTCTGTTTCCTGACTCTCAACCCTCAACCTCAGTATTCCAATACCTTTTAAAGTTGTCTCTGCATAGACTTTAGTACTCACACTTGTAAGTACTTGCATTTCACAGGTTAGTCACTCTCAGTAATAATCTCCTAGAAGCAGAGGTGCTTATTCTCCTCAATATTTGGATAAATCTGTGAATTTTCAGTATTGATGAAATCACAGATCACAATTCCAGAGAAGCAACCAGTTCTTCTTCTGGTCTACTAAAATGAATACAAGATGACTTATCTCTGTTTGCCAAGGGCTCTGAGTTAATCAGAGACAACATCTAGCAATCCATGGTATCTACTTCACAGATGCCAAGGTATTAACCATACTGTGGTCATTCAGATCTAGCACAGCCTAAACAACCTCATAGTGAAGGTATTAATTGAATCCAACTTCAGTTCATCAATTCCAGAGAACTTGCTGGAGCAATACTCATCTTCAGTGAACACAGAATAACAACTTCAGCTCTGCTACAAAAAGTTTGGAAACTTCAGTCACAAAAACCTAGTAAAAGACACTGATGAGGTATGAGTATTGCAGAAATGACAAATTTTCCATTAGTAACTTTTCCTTCATCTGTATGCTGGAAAGAGTGACCAAGAATTCTCTATTTGGCTCTTCCAGAGTTTACATGTATTGATAAGAAGTTATAGAATCAACAACTATTTATTTTCAACAGCCAGGATGGAAAGAAAACAAAAGGTCTAAACAAAGAAGAAGAAGGCTGGAACTTTAAACAAAAATGTATGTTCCACAATTTCACATATATGGAGTAAGAAGAATTAGGCCAGCTACTAAGAGAATGACTAGAAATAGGAACAAGAATTCTTTAACTGGATTGTGTGAGATAATTCCTCCTGCAGCTGAGATCCTTTTTGTTCAGTGCTCCAGCAAGTTGATAAAGTCTGTTCCTGATATTGACAATCTAAAGTGAATAGACAGTCTGTCATTCATTATGCCAGGAATCTGGAATCTCAGTCTTCCACCCTTCCCTCCAACAGCCCAAGAGGCCAAGAACATGAACCAAAAGCAGGCTACAGTCATGCTGGGCATGCTGTTCACTCACAAGAGCCTATTATTGTCCAGCCTAAAGCATGTATCAGAATATAAGATACTGATGCAATTCTCAGCTTGAAAATTAAGGTGATTTTGAGTGTTTCTCCATGAAGTTAAAGCAGTAATGTTTCTTACATACGGCCTGATAGTTTTCTTTCTCTGATGTATCAGACCTACTATTAAGTGCATCTTCCAGAACAGCCAAAGTATCTAGCTTGTGCTGGGAAAAAATAACACTAAAAAGATCAACAGATCTTTTTTAAAAAATAATTACTAATTTTCATTTAAGCCCCTTGTTTGATCATTTCTCATTGAGGAAGTTTTTGCAGTCCACTACTTCTTAATTGCATAGTTTTACCATACTTCCTCCTTCAATTAAAGCTACTCTAGGCCTAGACACTTGTTCTGTGCTTAAGAAATAAAAAACATTCACTGCAACAAAATTTCTCTTTTTTTTTTGCCCAGGCTACAGAAAATACAGGAGCAGCAAACTATAGATGTGGTCCAAATTTCAAAAACCATCGTTTTTGAGAGTCCACCAGAAATCTGAGAGCTGAGGTGTGTAATTCTAGAGTTGGGAGGGAAGTAGACTTAAGAAGATGACGGTAGTATGTCTCTCCACTAAAAAATCTAACCTTTTCTCTTCCAGGAATACAAGTCAACTAACTCAATCTTTGTGGATGAAGTTTCTGCATCAAAAGGATATGCTAGCACACGCTAGAGAAGATCTCATAAGCAGAGATTTCTCAATCAACCTGTTACATTCCATCTTGAAGTACACCAAAATAGCATGATTTTTTTTCATTTTGTAATGCCTTCAGTATGTACAGATATAGAAGACTTCTGTTCTTCAATGAGAAACATATATTTTAACTGCTGAGTTCTCTCTACCATATCCTTTCTGCCCTGTCACTTTTTAAACTTCCACACAACTGGTGGAGAATTCTTCATTTATTGTCAGCTTCTCATTCTGAGTGATTTTCCTAAGTTTGATGGAGCACTAGATTTCCAAGAAAGAGAAAAATAATATTATATTCCTTACCTGAATTTTGTCTTCTCTGAACAGGGATCTGCTGCTCTGTCAGGACCCACCCTGTGCTGGTTGCATTCAGCAACTCTTTTTGTATTCTGGCTTCATGGGGTTGGTCAAAGTCTTTCTCATCAGAGGTTTTCTGGTTGGAGAGAGAAAGAATTGCAAATGTACTCTGCCTAGTTTTTTTTTTCTTGTGCCTCTATTCCAGCAGAGTGACTCAGAGTTTAGATCTGTTTATTTTCCTTGAAATTTTACAGCTTTACACCTGTCAGTAGGGTCTGGAGAGACGTCTGTGGTTCCACCTACGCACCAGGCGAGAGTGCTCCTGAACAGGCTTCTCAGCCTTGGTGGAGATGGGGAAAACCAGCAGTTTTTTTCTAATTCGATGGAGCAGGGGATTTCCATTCAGAGAAGACAAAACTAATGAAGAAAACTGATTTTTCAATGAACCCTGATTTTAAACTGCAGCAGTTTCAGTACCATGCAGGTTTTTTTTTTCTATCTTGCCTTAGAGATCCTAGAAAACTCTTCCTGTCTGAGGGGTTTTCTATAGCTCTCAGCACTCCTAATATCTACTATTCTGAGAGTTTCACAGAGAGATGTGTAATGAATTCTGGGGTTAACAGGAAAGTTGTATGTTAAAAAAGATTACTTATATGGCTGATAAGTTTCAAGGCTGTAACTCAGCTGCTTAAGAGGATCTGAATGCTCTTGCTGTCAGAGAAAAGGAAAAGCAAAAAATATTTTTATTTGAAAGACCACCATGCTTGTCCACTCTAGAAATAAGCCTTTGAGGGAAACAACAACAACAACAAAAAAAATCAGTGTTTGAAAGACTGGCAATGGTTGAAGGAACAAAATCTGCTGTTCCAAGCCTGAAAAATAAAAGCAGAACGTACAGATATGCTACCTTTTTACAATATTCACTACTTCCTGGAAAAGAGTTCTTTCATCAGTAGCGTAACTGACTTCTAGTCCTGTAACTCCAGATCTTGTAAGCAAGGGGGCTTGGTCTCTGCTCCCTAGAAAATAAAAGTAAAAAAACTTGTTACAATTTAGAATGAATTTCATTAATTCAGGCAACAATACTTCTTTAGAATACAACATACAATGGAAAAGACATAAGGAAGACAACTTATTTTTATCTTTAATAATTATCACAATTAATTCCATGGACTTATTTTGTTCCTCTTGGGTGGAATAATTTTTTCTTTTCACTTTGTAAAATTCTGCTATAACGGTAATCTTGCATAGATTCTCAGATAGAAACAAACTTGATTCAAGAGAAATTTCACTATTTTACATGCACAAAAGTCCAGCTACTAGAAAATTACTTTTAATAAGAAATATTAAATGACTATATGACAGCTCACACACTGCTTTTATGCAAAATGTAATTTTAATTGCTATCTTAGAGTAGTCCTTTGCAAAATGCCTTACAGAATGAAAATGCTATATAACAGTATAGTTCTTTTTTTCAGCACACTGCTAAGTTACTGACAAAAATGGAAAAACATGAGCAACTGCTCACTTAGTGCACATTAAGAATGTCCGCATTGATAATGTCTCAGTAATATCTAAATTTGTATGCATGCAGGAACCCAGCACTTGCTTTTCATATTAAAAAAAACCAACTTCTTTAAATGAATAATGCACAACACATACTCTATTTTCTCTCTACAACAGATAGTATGATCTCTGTTTCGATGACGTTGTACATTTTAGGAACTGGAGTTTTTAAAAGGCATTCTACTTTGACACATTCTTAAGGTCTTAAGAATTAAGAAAAGTGTGCTTTCAGAAATAAATGCTAAAGCAAGTACTGTGACTTACAAAGCAATAATAACATAAAAGGGGAAAAAAAAAGATGTATTTCAATGTCAAGTCACTCCACAGGGAACTCAAAAAGTTCTAACCAAGAAAGTATTGACAGCACACATCAATTAAAGCAACAAATGTCACAATAACATTTAAACACATCATTTTATTTTACTAACAAAACCAGATCAGAACCTTTGTTTTTTCAAAGTATCATTGGACCTTTTACAGAAAGCTTTTTCTTGGTAAACTATCAGTGGCACACGCCTAGGGAGCCATAGTGGCTATACTGTGAAAAAAATCTCACTTAGTAAGGTAACGGAAATAAATTTTTTAAAGATAGTAACAAGCATATAATACCAGAATAAAATCCACTGAGAATAATAAAAACTTAGCTTAACAAGATATAATATCTACAATACTTTGTAAAATAAACTGGTAAAAGAAGAAGCTGTTGCCTTATTGCTAAATTTATTTTTGGTAGGTTTTTGTCCATGCTTAAAATTTTAGACAGTATTTTGTGGTTTGATACACATTTACAATGCCAAAGAAACCCTGAAAGTAAGAGGACTACTTTGGGGATGTTTTTTGGTTTGAGGTTTTTTTTTGGTTGGTTTTTTTTTTTTTTTTACTAGCCTAAACCAGTGGTACTCAACCTTTAACAGCTGGAGAGCCACTTCTTAATAAAATGGAGTTGTAGAGCACCATAAAAATCAAGTATCAACAGTGTGATTTTTTTTTTCCCATCATGACACTTCAATGTGTGATGATGCTGCCTTAATGCCACCACACATTGATACATCACGACATGACACATCAGCATCCTCTCTCCCAGCAGCATTCTGTCTTCAGTCCCTTCTGGCTGCTAGGAAGGAGTGGGGTGGAGGGGTGGAAGGGGCAAAAGGGCAAGTTTTTCCCCATTCTGCCCCACAGCTGCTGGGTGGGAGGTGATCTCTACTCTTACCTGTGGGGGGATCCCAGCAGCTCCTTTTCTTTCCCCCTATGGGAGGGGGAACTTCAGCGACTCCCACACTGCTGGTCCATTTGCTCAGTGCTCCCCGCGCTGCCTGATAGAGTGGAGCGCCGATCAGATGCCTACATTGCGAGAGCCGCCTGTAGGGCCATGAAGAGCCACATCCGGCTCTAGAGCCACAGGTTGAGTATCACTGGTCTAAACAAAGCCAAAAAGGTACAATAGAATAAGGGCCCCTGTTTAGATCCTAAAAGGATCAGATAAAACCACAAAAATAACCCTTAAGTAAAATATAAAACATACTGTCTTGCTTTTAACATTTTCTACTTGTAGCTATCCAGCAACTTGAGTAGGAAACTAAAGGCAGGTTTTCCTCTTTACACTTTTAGAACACTGCAGGAGCTTGTCCACAAGTACACAAACATGGATACTTGCACACGCAAATGTTATTTGTGGTTTACAGCCCATGCAATAGTTCTTTGTAAGATATAAGCAGGAAAACTCCATATTTAATACGGCCATTCAACAAGACAAAATTAAATGAGATACATAGTAATATAGATACTCTATTACATTTTGCTTGCTGCTGTTTGATTACTAAGAAATAGCATTTCTGTAAAATATATTAAGAAAAAAAGAAATAGGAACCTTGGCTTGAGAGTGTCCTGCCTCTATCAATCACTATAGCACCAGTGATTTCTTTTTTATCAGTATTTGGCAGCGCTGAGTCTGATGAGATGCAATAGAATAAAGCACAGATCGGATCAAACTCTGGGTCTGGTTCCAAATCTCGTCTTGTTCGAGCATGTAACTCCATACTGATGAGGGTAAGGTGCTGGACCTAGCAACAAACAAAGACAGTATGTTAGCTTGTTCTGAAGGTTTCTCAAAAAAAAATTAAGAGAAGACTATTAGCGCAAATGAGGACAGTGCAGACATTTATTTGGTGGTATTACATTGTAACTACAAGGTTCTACCTGAAAATTAACAGAAGTGATTAAACATGCAACTTTGGATTTTACTTTTTTGCAAATAGCACCATCTTAGGAAAAACAAAGATTAATCATTAAACAGTTTCATACTCAGTTATGAAAATTCAATATGTGTTTCTGAGTACTGTATTCTTCTACCAAAAGCAGAAAATAAGATGAAAACCAGATAATGTTCAACTTAAACAATTGTAAAATTCCTGTAGTGTTTTCAAACAGCTTTGTATATTGAGCTGAATCACATTTCTGAACTGGTCACCAACAAAGACTTAACTCGTGGTCTTTCTTCTCCCTTCCTTCCCTCACCCAGGACAAGCATGAAGACTAAGTCTTACACAAAGGTAGGGAGAATACCTATCTCTCCCTTCAGTTGCATTAATGAACTTCCACATCATATTGCCAGAGCTTTTTGCAGAATGGTTTACATTAAGAAAATGCTAATCCCTATATACTGTCAAGATTTGACTCTGCAGTAAAGACGGTATTATTTAATATGGTTTCAACACTATGTTGCTATTCTGTTGTCTTGCGTAATATTGCTCATAACGTGGATTAATGGAGAGGCTGGAGAGATTATGAGGAAAAAAAATAGAAGTATTTCTGTGTATGTAGGATGCCCTGGGGCCAGCCTTATTTCCTCTAGATTTGCATGCTAAATCACTACAAACATCACTGAGTGAAATTTTACTATCAATTCCCCCAAGATCACTGGTTTCTTGTGGCTTTTCCCATGTCCTTTACTCTGTGCTACCTCCCTATCAACTTATAAATTGGCCAACACCTAATTCCAGCTGTGGAGTCTGTCTAGAAGCACATACACACAGCCTGCTTGCCCCATCAGCAACCAACACAGCAGTACTGTATTTACATTGCTTCCCTTTTGCCAGCACTTTGGTTTCTCTTCCCACACCAAACACTCACCTACATTAAATATATAGAGACCTTCTTTGAGATAGGCACCCTTTTGTTAAATGTAGTAGAAACTGCCCAAGAGGTTCAGAAGGAAACAAGCAGAAATACCAGGAGGGCCTTACTGATAAGGCTGCCAGATGCCTTATTTCTTATGGGAACAATCCATAAAAATCATGGTCAACTAGTTTTTTAAGTAATGTTTTTATGCAAAACTTACTATTTCTTCCTTCTGATTTTTCCCTTATTTTTATTTTTAAAGACAGGTTTACTATCCTCTCAACCAAAATACTGCCAAGTCTAGTTCAATTCTCAGTTAGAGGCATTGGACATCAAGCTGAAACCGGTAGATAAACTACTTATAAGCTGCAGACATCACACACTGATTAATTTTTAAGTCACGTAGGGATCCAGGAGAAAAAGATTTTTATTTCTGCTAGTATAAAATAGGCCTGATAGATTATAATTTTATAAGATGACATGTAACAGTAAAGTTACCTCATGTAAAGATTTTGCTTCCTGCAGGTTTTCCACACTGACTTTAAAACCGTAAGTATTATTTAAAGATGGTCCTTCAATCTGGGAAGTCTCTTTCTTTGGAGCACCGAGGGCAGCAAATTGATTCTTATCAGGCATGGGAAGAAAAAAGCACAGGATAGTGAGAAAACAGAGGTTGCTAAACACACATATAATACTAAACAATATGCAATATAAGGTACAGATTTATCAGTGAAAACACAAATGCTACTCTGCAAATTACTAAACGTCCCCTACCTTTCACTATTTCCTCATTTCATTTTTGAACAAGCCAACAAAAGTTGTATCTTTCTGCCTTTCAGGAATAATTTTAATTCATAGCAAAGCAAGAGGCAGTTTGAAGTATTTAAAAAACCTCCCAAACAACCAAAACCTCCCAGAACCCTACCAAAAAAAAAAAACCCCAGTCCCACATACACTGGCTTTCTTGAAGGTCTAAGGATATGGAAACCAGCAATTCTCTATTCTCTCTTGAGCAACAATTTGTCAAAAACCCCTGTTTCAGTCATCACTTTTTAAGGCACTGAATTAAAGGTACATTAAAAACCTCCTTTAAACAGGTGAACACCAGTATACCGAGAAGAAAATCCTACTGGGTCACTCCAGTAATGCACCTAGCCCACCATTCTGTTCCAACATGGAGAGCAGAAACACTGTTTAAGTAAAACAAGTCCAACCTCTTTCTCCTCTGTTGGCACACCACAAACTGCCCTCCTTGTTTTCAGAAAATGCTTAGAACATTGTCTGAAAACTAATACACATAGAGAAGCATAAATATACACAGGTCTAGGTATATGTATATAAAAAATGGTAATCGCACTAGAACTTAAAAAGGATGCTGTAACTCAAAGAGCAAAACATCTTTACATGGTGTCTGTTTAGTGTTTCATTACTACCCTACAGCAGCACCCTCAATCTCCAACTTACACTCGCTTCCCCCAGATTAAACTCATAAATTTTTTCCTAACTTTGAGTGTGCTCTGATTCTACAGCAATTGTACCCTACCATTTTACATGTACTTTCAAGATCTTAACAGCAAAAGACAAAAACAACAAAGAGGAAAAAATGGAAATGTGTAGGTGCTGCATAATAAAAATACACCTGTACAGAAAATGTTCATTTACCTTCATTTGTGTGGTTAGAAGTACTCTTCGAAGACCATCAGTATTACTTCCCCTCTTGTGGCTCAGTTTCTGAGCTTTTGGTTCTGTAAATATATGAGTGAAAGACTACTTAGCCTCAATATTATTGCATGCAAGAAACAACAGAGGCATTTCATTAAAATTACAAACAGGTATTACATATATAAACAAATATAGCTTTATCCTAAATCCAAAGCACAACTACTACAATTTGGAATTTATGGACATTTAGGAACAAAAAATAATTTACAAAGCCTTGCATCATCATCATCATCTTGAACATTGCCATGTTATTCACACTCTACAGAATGTAGAGATTATTTTTGGAAAATTACAAGCTATACAGTCAACAAGATTAAAAAATCCCCCAAATAAGCAATACTTCTAAATGAAGCTTTTAACCAGCACTTCAGAGTTCAGAGAGACCATTTGGATGCAAATGGATGTCGTATTTCTAGGATTTTTCAATAATTCAAGTTACTTTTGACAATAATGCACAGAACTTCTCCTTTTAAAAAATAGTTTTAAATATTTTTTTGCAGAGATATATTTTTTTCTTATTATGTCAAAAGAAATATATTCAAATTTTTGTGTGGGTGCGTGTATTATTAGAATCACTTAATGGATTTACCTGCAGATAAAGGAGTAAAACCAAGAACTTCAGGTATCCCATCTTGGTTTTTTCTGTGCACAATGGGTGTACTATGTAGACAAACAGATTCAGAATTTCCAGGATCTTCATTAACCGGAAATGGGGATGTGTCAAAAGATGTCCTTATGTCCTCTTGGGTGCATGGAGAATTTTGTGCACTTCCAGCATCATTTTCTTCCAGAGAAGACAAAATAATATCCTGATTTTTCCACTCTGCGTCTTCTAAACTGGACTGTTTTGGATCTGGAGATGCTACCTGCTGCCAAGGAGGAAGCACGGGAGAATCTGGTGAACTGTAACTGACATAATAATCTTCCTCCTCCTCTTCCTCCTCCTTATCATGTTCTAGAGCTGAAGTAGGGTGTGTCTTGCTTTCACATGAAGTTTTATTAGAGTCTATGTCATTTCTAGTATTTACATTAGTTCCTATAGTGCTTATAGACTTATCACAGGTTTCCTTGGTTTGCATTTTTGTATTTTCTGCCACAGAGGCAGGAGAATTCTTTGTAGGCACAATAGGTCTTTCATCTTCCAGTCTAGACAAATTCAAATCTTTAGCTACTTTTATTACTTCTATAGACTTCTCTTCAGACAATACTGCAGAGCCAAAATTCTCATCTGCCTTTGCCAGCTCAGCAGAATGATTCTTAGGCAATTTCTTGAAATGTTCATACTCTTCTTTGGCATGAAGCCATATCTGAACTTGCTGTTGGCTTGGAGCACACTTGCATGGCATTATGACTATTTTTTTGTCTTCACTAGTTTTATGGCTATTACTTTCTCTTTTATTAACAGCAGAGTGACCATAATGAGGAGGAGATCCTGGTCTAGGACCTTCTGTCATTGCTGAAAATGCAGTCTTCCAGAGCCGTAGACCTTCTAACGAGAAGTCCCCCTCAAACTCGAGGAGGTCATTTGGAAGTCTGGTTTCCACTGTGAGAAGCCGCCCTCCAATCTCCCTGTGAAGGAAAGTAGTTTGAATTACTGTTTTACTCTAAACCACACTGAGGCAGTCTTCCAGATGATAGAAAAGCAGAGTACTACTAACCGGCTTTCTCACTATGCAATTCCCATGGGCAATATTTTTATTTTACAAACCATGAAGGCACATTCCCACTTACTACAACAAAATATGCAATAAAAAAACTCAAAGTGTTCATGAAAGAAAATGGGTATTCGGTCTGGAAGCACAGTAATTTTCAACTTCAAATGGATGTATATCAGATGGGATCTTTCATGTATCAGTGCCACATAACTGATAGCCTTAGCACAAAATTGTTTACAGGAATAAATTAAATATAATATATTCACGATTGCATGTAGACAGAAATGCATTTAACACAGTACCTTGGCTTTTCTGGAGCATCTGAAGGATTGCTGCAAAATGGTTCCTGATAAACTGTTTCTGCGAGATCATGATCCAGCAAAGTTGCCATGATTTCTTCACGACTAGGTGGGGACATGAGAGGCTTAAGAATGTGAGCAGTACGAGGTGTAAAGCTTCCATTCTTTGATTGTGAAGGGGAACTGGTTGATCTTGGTGAACTATCTGGAGTTGGAGTTAATGCTTCATTGTTCCTTGAAACATGTAATTCTAAATCCTCAGAAGCTGCATCTATAAGTTCACCATCAGGCGATGACAATAAGGATGTAAAAGAGGTATTAACTGAATCAAGTGGTTGACAGGGCTCAAAAGTGGTTTCTTTTCTAATGTGGCTTTGAATCCAGTCTGAGCAGGTTGGCTGAGAAAGATTAAGAAATCTCTCTTTATTTACTGTATTTCTATTCAATTTGAATTTTTCATTTAAACAGACTTCAGTCTCTTGGGTACAAGAGGTATCAATGAAACTAGATCTAGAAGCTGAAGAATGAATGGTTTTTCTCCATTGACTATGGCAGTGGTTCTCACTATTATCTAGTGAGGTCTTCTCAAAAAGATCAGGGCTCAGGGAACCAGACCGCATCCATTTATTTGTGCTTGAAGAATGTTGCTTTTCTTCTTCAGATTTTTGGTCATTATGACATAGAAAGTCACTTTCTGTTGTTTGTCCAGAACCAAGATCCTGAACTGCATCACTCAAGAATTTCTGGGGCAAATTTTGATCTGCTGGGACAAACTGGCTTGCAGAATAAAAACTGCAAAATCCACTTTGCCCTATAGTATTAATATCAAAGTTGTAATTGTGGTCTGGAGATAAGCTGTCTTCAAGTGAGTAACAGCTTTCAAAACCAGGGTCTGAAAAAAAAATAGGGCTGTCATCAGATACAGAATGATCAATGCGACTAGTAATTGGCTGGCTCGAAGACTCCATTTTTGGAAGTTTTGCTGTTTTTTCTTTAGGTTTTGTGCTCCTGGGAGCACGAGATTTTCTTGATGATGTGACTGATCGTGACCTTTTGATGGCTTTATTCTGTTCTAGAGGGCATGGTATGCCCTTGCTCAGCTGTGGTTTGTCCAGTAATGGTTCCTGTGCAATACTGGTATTCTGAGCTTTCTGCTGTCTCTTCTGGAGCAACTCTTTCAAAACAGCCAGACCAGACTGTCCTTCACCAAATGCTGATGGGGCCACTATATTCCTGTTTTTATACTGGGAGATGGGTTTTGATTGCACAGTTGCTTCTGACAGAGGCCTTTGTTTTGTGGTTTCTGGTTTAAAATGTGACATATCCAAAATAAATCCTCTCTGGTTTTGATCACAACTTAACTGTTTCACTGGACTTTTCAAAGATGTTACAAAACAGTTTTTAGGCAACTGAAGTGGGCCAGGGTTTTCCTCAGATGGCTTAAGAATAGAACAAGGATCAGAAGGCTTGGATGCCTCTGGTAAACAAAAAATCTGCTGTTGATTATTGTCTTTACAATGCAAATAGTTAGTGGCATGTAATTGATCCATCTTTACTGTGTCCAGAGAGTCACGAGTTTCATTTAATTTCCCAGCTGTTGGCAAATATCTGATTTGCAAATTTTTTATCTCTTCTGCTTTTGGAGAAGTCTTATCTTTTGAGATATGAGCATTCTGTGTTATGTGAGTTGAGTGATTAGATGGATCAAATATGTTTTGAATGAGAGCAGGATCCTTCATTCTAAATATAGCACTCTGAGTCCTAGACCTTTGAGAGCTCATTTTTGGTACTTCCCTTCCAGATGCCACGGAAGCAGATGTGAAAGATGAATGAGGGTCTTCCCGTGGAGCAGGCAAACACTGTGCATCTACAGGCTTATCAATTTCCATCAGTGAGTGAAAACAGGCTGATGAATTACCTTGTGCATCAGCTGCAGGGAGCTGTGCTGATGACAGATATCCAGCTGAATAGCCAGGAAGAGGACTGTCTTTGAGGTTGTGAAGTGGCTGAGAGCAGACAGAGTTGTAAGAAATCTCATGAGGATCTTGATGTTTCAGCACAAACTTGACCTCTGCAGTAGAGCGACCATTTCCTTTTTCATCTTGAAATACAACGCGTTTTCTTGAGGACACTTTTTCAACTGTTTTTTGTTTTGTTCTAGGTTTCTTCTTTCCTTCATCTGGTGTTTTATCAGCCTGATTAATCTTTTTCTTTTTCTTGGTAGATACAGTGGGGCTAGCAAATTTCTTTTTACATTTCTTAACCTGAGTTTTTGCTCGACTACTTTTTCCTACACTAGTGTTAACAGTCTTGCTGTTGTAGATATTGGGGGCCCTACTAAATAAAGCTTCTCTGTCCAGGTTGGTCAAAATTTCTTCTGCTTTTGGATCAGTGGGAGACCAGCAGCGAGGTGGAGATGTGTTTACTGGGCTTGTGCTTCTCTCAGAAAGAAAACCTAACTTAGACATAACATCACTATAGTTACAGTCACAGTCTTCCGCTTCAGCACTGTAGGAGGGTGAAGGAGGAGAAAGAATTGTATGAGTCCTTTTTCTGAAAGATAAAGTTCTTTTAATATTTGTACTACCTGTTTTTTGTGGTTTTCCAGCTTTTTTCTTGGTTGACTTATGTTTTGTTTTCCTTTTGTGACTTTTCTTTGGTGTTAGTGGATAAATAGGATATTTGGTTGCAGGAGAGTCAGGAACTTTTGGCCAAAAGTCCTTTAAAGGTGCAAGCTTTTTATATAAATTCATCTTTTCCTCTGTGAGTACTACTCTTTCCTCACTAGAATCTACTTTCCCCAATTTAACAAGCATATTTTTTCTCCCTCTAAATCTATTGATGATAATATATTTAATAATAACAGGTGGCAATTTTTTAGAAAGTTTTCTACGCTTTCGAGACTTCTGAGACCCATCCAAACTTTCAACACTTTCTATTGGTTGAGGTAGATTAATTTTTGAGTTGTGTGCGACAAAGCTCGATTCACCGTCTTCAGTCTCATAATTTACCTTCCGTTTCGTTCGGAGCGTGTATTTATTCCCACACAGTCCAAATGACTGCTCAGTTTCAAGAGATCCATCTGCAAACGGGCAGTCAGTGTAATTAGCAGTACTTGTAGACATTTTGTTTTCAAAAGCCTCAAGAGGAACTTGAACTAAGTCACTAGGTAAAGCACTATCCTTATCAGGAACGTTACTACAAGCATTACCTTGTGTATAGCAGCCTTCCTTCACTGATGCAACATCATTTACACTTGCAGGCTCCTGACGATTGATAAAACTGTGCTTCTTTTTATTCAGTTTAAACCTGGACTGTTTGTTGCCCTGCTGTAATTTATATGTCACGGGAGCTAACTTCTGTGGTCGACTGAGACAATTAGAAAGAACAACACTAGGAAAGAACATATAATGTGCTGCTTGTTGACTGAGGCTTGGCTTTTCCGCCTTGTGCTCCTGAAATTCTTCATACCTAATTTTAAGCTTATTAAGGCCACCTTCATCAGTGTTATTTTCAAGTGAATGTACCACAGTTCGACTGCCTCCTGAACAAGATACCAATTCACAATTTTCTGTAGCTGTTGCTGGAAAAAAACTATTTATACTTGCACTGCTGGATTTTTCATTTACTTCAGAGGACATTTTACCTTTGGAGTGGCTCATATCAGAAAAGTTATATAAGCTTTTGTTCAACATGTTGTCACCAATATGGCGGCCCACATGCATAAAAGAGACATCCTTTTCAGCCTTTCTAATGCTAATGTACTTCCTACTAGGTATTGGTCTGTTCACTGATGAAATATCATCTTCATAGTCAAAAATATTATTTCCACATGAAGGAACTGGGAGAGTATCTTTCTTGTTACTCTCTTTGTGAGAGTTTTCTGCATGGGTACTATTGCTGAATGGAGTAGGGTACTTTGCTGAGTAAGTGCTTTCTTTTGTAAGAGAATGGACTGAAAGTTCAGGTCTTGTTTCTGTGTTTGGCTGTGAGAGGTCTTCTACAAAATCTTCATTATTCAAAACATGGTTAGAAAGGGCACTTGTGTGTTTACACTGAAAAGTAATTTTAGCAGAAGATGGGGGTTCTAGTGTAGCAGCATCTTTGTGAAAGATTGAGGTCTTTACAGACATTTTGCTTGTTGCAATGACAGAGGAGTGAGTTCGAGAACTTTCATTATTCAAAGGATTGTCTGAAATGGAAGAAAAGCAATTTTATTCTAGTTTGCCCGTAAAAAAATAACCTAAGGCAGTAAAAATTTTAACAGCATTTTCCTGAAAGCCTTCCCATCCAAATAAGAAACAAAACTCATGTAAATCACATTACATTTATAATCATGACAACTAAAGACCCTGACTGCATGAGCTGCTTTATCAAAATCACATTGTCAGTACATTTGTCTATGACATTTTGTCAATTACACCTCAACGTCAGAGTTGCATACCATTGTCAAAGATTTCATACTGACTTTCTGAAAGAAGGCTTCACAATCACTTTCAGATGACTACATGAAAAGACTGATTTCTAGAAAAGGTTGTACCCTGCTTTGTCCCTGAGAAGTATGTATACTCATTGGCTCTGAAAAACAAAAAACTTATTTGAATGATCTTCCCTGTACAAAAAGGTCATTCCACAGAAAGCTAAAGTAGGGTATCTCATAACATGGCACGGGCTTTGTATGAACTGTGCTGTCCACTAAAAATAGG
This sequence comes from Parus major, assembly GCF_001522545.3. Classification (NCBI taxonomy): domain Eukaryota; kingdom Metazoa; phylum Chordata; class Aves; order Passeriformes; family Paridae; genus Parus; species Parus major. The sequence continues at coordinate 67,575,061 of NC_031770.1, read as the reverse complement.
TAGTTTCCTGCACTTCTATAAAGCAGAGCAATACAGCACCCATCCTGGATTCATATCCATGTATTAATGTTCCCATATAATCTGGCAGGTGGTAACTTGCCCTATGCAGAGTCATGACACGGTATGTGTGAAGATTTTCATCTCTTTCAGTGATACTTTCACCACACTTATTGCAGGGTAAGTACGGACAGGGACATGGTAACAAATTAACAAGTGTGTGCTTGCTCATAAACTTGCAGAAGGAGTACTTTGACAGAGTTGTACCATTGCAAAGAGGCAGATAACACAGGGAAACTCAGAAGGCACACAGAAATTGGTTCATGTGTCCACCTCTTTAGCTGAAATGCTGAAGCAGGATAAGAGTTATATGTGATGTATGACCTGGAAGCATGTGCTGCACACTGATGTACTGGACTGGGGATCCTTTGGGCCTTTATTGTAAATCTCAACCAATTTGGGGATTATCTTAGATTCATGCTACCTTCATCTTAGCAATTTATTTGCTGCTGGCTGAGAAAAATAAAAGGAAGTCCCAATCTCTTTCTAATAACATTTTCTAATGCATACACGGAGTCCCTGAGCTGTGAAACACAGCTGAGAGATGCTGCCTATTATTCTTTGAGAGTAGGAGTCCACAGAAAGAATGAGGATGATTAACTGAAAACTCAGAAAATAGGAGTTTGGCAGTGTCAACAAATACCTGGAAAATACCTGGCTGTTCAGATATAAAAACTGCAGAAATACTTGTTAATCAGTCAGATCATATGGACACAGATTCATGTGTGGATAGATATTTTATAATTACGATGATCTGAACTGAGATCTGTTTTGAATTTACTGTATCTCTAATTATAAGAAATCAATGTAAAAGTTCACAGTAATAAACTTCCTAAGCTGGTGTTCTGCATGTGGTATTTCACTTTCTTAAAATATGCTTAAATTTAAACAATTACCTAAGAAACAGTCTCATTAGCTAGCAGCAACTCTTATTACAACAAATTAGAAAGTATGGCAAATGAGGAAAGTACAGCTGTATATCTGACAAAAGCAAATAATATTAGTAGTACATCAAATCACGTATTCATCCTACCATTATACTATAAAAGCAAAGGAAAAAGCAAATTATGTTTTAAACATTGAGCACAAAAGAATAGCTGTGGTTGGCTATAATCTATAATCTAATAAGATCATATAGTTCATATTCTCAACTGAACATTATAATGTGACATGCAGATTTTCTAATGAAACACATAATATTGTTTATATATTTGCCTAACCTCAAAGTGTGCATTCTGTTTACTAATATTATTTGATCAAAGACAGCGTGTTATAAAGACAGCAAAAGATCTCTACAGATTAATTTATTTTTTTTTACAGATTTTGAAAGGCAGTTCCTTCTGCAGCAGCTTTGTTACTGCGTAGTTTTAACTCACGCAATCCCAAATGTGAACATACAGTCTCCAGAATGAAACACGCCAAAACAAAGGCTCCCTGTATTTTAACATGTGTGGCAAATACTTGCAAAGAATCATCTAAATCTATACAGCAACACAGTTATCATTTACAATAATCCTAGGAGGATAAATGATCCTACAGAATCATTACTTTTAACACCATATTTGGCTTTTCCCATAAAACTAATTAAGCTGTGTCCTTTTTTGGATCATTGATACAAAAAGAAAAACAGATTCTGGTAGGGCATAGAGAGCATTGAGATTAAAATACAGTTGTTTTATAAGATGTTAAGGGCCCGCATCTGCAATCTGTTGAGAACTTTTCTTTCCAATTGAAACAAGGACTGAAAATGGTCAGCATTTCTGAGAACTAGCAATTTGATGCGAAAATGAATGATGACTCCGCTTCCAAAGCTGATTTTCTATTTACTTACCACCATTTTCATCTGCAGTTCCATCTAACTGAGGTATTGAGAGATTAGCTAGGAGCATATTGTTACCGCTCCACTCCATTTCTTCCTCTGAAGATGAATCCTCTTCTGTTGAACTCCGATGCATATTTTTGCCAGCTGACCTGGAGGAAAGAGAAGGAACTAACTGATGCATAATACTTCTACTAGAAAACACCACGAGCCACAGGGAACATGAAACTCAACTGGGTGTGGTGCTATGTGGTTGTGTAATTTGGGGGAGCAAAAGGAAACAAACAAAAATTTTGCCATATTTCTCTTGGGGAAGTCAAAATAATATTCAATGTTACTGTTTTAAGAGGCAACAGTGGTCACCAATCATTTTAAACAGCAGGATTCACTAATCTAAGAAGATACAGAAACAGCATTTAGATGGTTAATTTTAGTTCAGTTTTACTGAGATTTAATTTCATTGCTTCAAAGTGCTTGAAATTTGAAGACTAAACCAACTGTGCAAAATTACTTCAGTTTAGCTGTTAGCAAACAGATGTTTACTTTTTTGTGCAGTTTTTTTTGTTAAGAAATCTTTACTGTATTATAACAATTATCTCTCTTGGCTTAACTAAATCATGACCAACAAAACTATGTTTCATTCCACCTCCTACTGAATATTCTGAAGCAGCTGTTGTTAATACTTAAGTTGCTCTTACTAAGTTAACTGTTCTACACTGCCATGTTTACAGTCATAAATTCACTGGGGAAAAAAAGATGCAAATCTACAAAGAAAAGCTGCTATGAATTTTTTGTGGTTTTAAGGTGGCATGCTTTATATGAGCATGGGGGAAGGAACAATATCACAGAAAACCACAAAAAAACAAATCTTACAGTATATTATAACTCTACAACTACTTAGGAATTTGATTTCTTCTTTAAAATAAAGTGTGAGATGGACAAAATTCTTAACAGAAATAAGCTATTCTGTGGTTACACAAAAGAAATCCAGATACATATTAAGGAATTGAAATTTGGGATTTTTGAATTTCTTTGTTGTTTAAGTTGTTAAGTGTAATATTTTAAAATATATAAATACAAATGTTTTGAAGTTACAGGAAGGAAAATACAAATAACCTAAATAAACTTTGCTTTTGCAGAACTCTTTTGTGACTGGATTTAGACCAGCATGAATTATATGTGTGGTACCACCCTAGACATCTGAATGTCAGCACAAAGCTAATTTAGATCAGGACAGATTTGTTAGTCCAGAAACAATAGGCTCAAGTGTAACCACATAATATCTGGTCAGGTCTGAAAGCATGACTTGGAGAATCAAATAACAAGCACAGCTAGGTGCACTCTCCGTGATCTAGGTGAGCTTAGTTGTCCCTCTTCTATGTTCCCAAAACATGGAAAAGCACAGCACAAAGCAATCAGCTTGATATGCAAATTAGTATCAAACTGGGGACGTTTCTTCCAACCTGATTTATGCTGTAATCCCAGGTAAATCTTTGTCAACTTCAGTAAACCAAATCAGACTGGAGATGACTTCTGCAGGTAACTTAGATTTCTCCTCATTCAAGCCCATCAGTTTGGATTCCAGGAAAATTTATGTATCACATGATACATGAACTAGTCCAGGTCTTGGTGGGCTTTTTTCTCCAGTTCAATACAAATCAAACCCAAGCCATTTAATTCACTCAATAGGGTGTGGTTACTCCTCATTAGCTGAATAGATTTTCTGAGATAATGTGGGACTGGTAAATACTAACAGAAAAGCCACAGTATGGATATACAAGGATGCATTAGGAAGCCACACAGACGGAATGAGCCTGAGCAGAGTCAGATCATCAGACTCAAACTGGTTCTTCACGCATGAGCAGAATCATGCAGGGGGCAAAGATACCCACGGCTTGTGTCTGAAATTAGTCCATATTCTGTAGAGATCTCAGTGAAACAGAACTTGTAATTCCCTCTGAACACAAGTTCATTCCCTGTGGAAGCACATGGTATGTACATTTTCCCTAGAGCTTTATGTCTGGGATTAAGGTGTAGGTATATGTGAGCAAGATATTAGTGAGACAGCTCATCAAGTCTCTTGAGTTTTTAAGTAGGATTCTTTACTGCACAAAAGCAGTTAATTGCTTCAGGATCCTACCTGACTCCTGAAAGTTGAACAGTAGTCAAGCTCATATAGAGCTGTGCTTGAGCTAATGAATTCTGCAAGATACAGGTTTTCATAGTAACTACCACAGTAAAACTGAAGTTTGATGTTAAGTGTTTTGGATGGAAATGTCAACTTTTCAGACTACTGTGAGGGCAAAAAAAATAGAAAATCAAAGGTCAGATAGGAAAACTAGCTTTAGAGATCAATTATCTCTAGAACTAGGAGACTAACGAACTGACTTCTGGCTCTGTTACAACTTTATTGCGCCTTTGGGAAATAAAAGAAGCATTTCTATACCTCTCTGTTTACAGATTACCTCTCTGATTACAACTTCCGATGTAGGAAAAAACCCCAAATATAAAAATATTATGTCTGTGAAGTTCCTCATACTTCAAACAGAGTTATAAATACCAGAAGGTGTGCCGAAAGCAGGGGTCAAGAGAAACTGGATATAGCTGCTTTCAATGCCTGTCAGAGCAGACTGCACAAAAGGTCACTACAACCTGAGAAGGTGCTCCAAGAATCTTGGCCTTAAATACACTGAAGTTGCTGACCTTTAGCAGTCAAGCAGAGTGAGCAACATTCATGTTTTGATTTAAGCTTTGAACATGGAAACAAATGGATGTTTTTTCCTTGGGTCGCTTGGTTGGTCTTCATATGAATATTTCTTAAATATTGAGTTTAGTAAGATGTACAAGATACACCTTAATATTTGTATCATATCCAAGGTGTGACCTTACAAGCAAGTTACCACTAAAGGTTTTCTTGTATTTGGACTTGTAGAACAAAAAAACCTACTTACTTTTTCCTCAAAGAGAAAACTAGAAGGTTATGTTTGGCCAAACCTGAACACTTAATCTTTACTTCCACTTCAGATAACACTGATTATTCACATCATCATAATCTGAACACCTTGCATTCCAGCCCAAGATCTGCACAGACTTTTCCATGTTGTCAACAGAGACCTCTCTACATCTCATTGGGCTCATAAGCACACTTGAAAACAAGGTGGAAGGAAGGAAAGATCTGGCAGAGAAGAAACATTTAAAGAAAATACATACCTCCTTTTTTGCCCAGGCTCTTCCATGCTACTGTCCCACCTCTGGGACATTAGCAAGCTAAGTTCCATTTCCTCTTTCTCACACTGTGGCTCATTTTCTTCATCATCACTGTTCTGAGAATTTTGCCAGCTTCCAAGAGAACGATGGTGAGAGACTGTTTTTTGATGTCCCATCTGATATCCATCATTCTCCAATCCAGCCAACAGATCAATCATGGCCTCATCAGCACTACTGCCCACTGCAGAAAAAGCCCATACAAGTAGAATCTATATTTTGTTCTACTTGTAAATGACTAGTTACAGTCTACCAGTAAAAAAACAAAACCAACCAGACCAAACAAGCCTCTCACAATCTAAAATCTACTAGTTTGTTACTGCCTAAGGCAAGGCATACTACAGAATATAGACTACTACAGCTCTTCTCATATCTTATATTTTCACATTTTATGATTTATTTTTTCTAGCTCTGTATCTAAAGCTTTGACAACTTTATTTCTGCCCTATTCTTTTTTTGTACTAGATTCTGTGGATGCACTTCTCTCTCTCTCTCTCCACTCTCCTATTACCTCCTCATATGCAGTAAAAGCTTCACTCTCCCCTCTAATTTAGCTTGAGTGCCAGCTTCTGAAGCATCACTGCCTTCTCTTGCTCAATAGCTGCATTAGCTTTGTTAGGCACTTCTCTCTGTATCACTTGAGGACTTTCAATCACTGCATCTTGTGAAAAGAGATGCTGATTTTGACCAACTATTCCTCCTTCTCAACTTTGGTTCCCTTTTCATGTCACTAAAAGCTGTTCTATTCCAAGATTTCTCTAAACACTGAAAGTTTACCCAATTTCAGTCCTCTCTTTAAATTTTATATTTTCTTTTATTTGAGCCTAGCTTACAGTAATTTATGCATTTCCTGTCTCATTTTTTTTTTCTTAAAAATCCTTACAAGTCTTTTTCTTACTGTCTTCCTACTTACCTATCATCTGACCTTATAATCAATTTATGACCTCCAGTCTACCAGCATCTTTGTTACTTCTCTCTCCTTCTCTGGCTGAAGAACTACAATCTCTACTTTGTTTCCTCAGGAAGCATCATATGATTACAATGATCTTGAAAATTATATAAAATAGATCTCAACATTGGTGAAAAAGGCAATTTTCATATTTTGCAAAGGCTTCACAAGATACCATGCAACCATTTACAATAGAAACCATCCCCTTTTTCAGAGCTTTTGAATTAACCCACTTTCAATTATACTTTCTGTTCTTGCCTCCTTTGCCCCTTGTGAGGCTCATCATTAAACTCCAGCCTCTAATACATGTTAATATGAACCTCCATATATGAATAGCAGAAGTCATGTGGTTCACAGTCCCTGTGGCACTCAACTCTGCTAGAAGAATAGTGAATACTGGTGCAGGCTATGAGGGAGCATGGGACTCGAATATGAGGCATGTCTCATAGTCACACAAGACACCAGGAATCAGCATGACAAGAAGGGAGGAGAAAAAAAAAAAAGACAAAGAAAAAGTCATATAATCTAAATTTGATTACTTAGTCAATGGAAAAAAACCAGACCATTTCAACACTTCAATTTGGTTGAGCAATTCAAATGTAAAGTCATAAGGCATACCCTACATATTATTTTAACCACTTTTTATCCTCTCGGGTCTGTTCATGCTTGCCAGCTCCAACAGAATTTCTTATAGTTCTTTCAAGAAATCCAAATCCTTGCCTACAAAATGTCTATAATCAAAATCTTGCCTATTCTCTGCAAAATAAAACAGCACTACACTCTTAATCTAACTTCATCTACTCATCTACTCCTCCTTTCTTAGCAAGAAAAAATTTCAAGGTTGTATATTGTATTACCCAGAGACATATACTGTTGCCCAAGCACATACTCATACCCTATAGGTATCAAAAGAAATGGAGGCTCCTACAGGTTTCAAATACTCCTCCCTGCCCCACTATGTGGCTCATATTAATGTTATACATTATGTTTACCAAAAACATAGAGATATATCATGAACCATGTGCTTTTCATCTCCTTTAGAATATTTGAACTATTTCAACCTCTCAGAGTTTTTCACATAAGTTCCTTTCTTGGTTATTTTATGGTTGTTTTCCCCTTGTACCACTCACAATTTTACTGTCATGGTTTTTCTCCCTTGTAAATATTTTGCTTCTTGTTTCTTCGCCTTCAACCACTCTTTGCATCTAAACTTGCCTCTCATTATCAACCTACTATTGTTCAGTATCTCCATACAGCTGAGCTTCTGAAGACAGATCATGTGCATGTTTTTTTACCTTAATTGTATGAAAGACACAGTTCAGTAACTGCAAGAGTACCTACAGACCTGGTGACATTTCTTAGAAAACATAAGGTGTGTTTTGGTGGTGGTAGGGTATGCGTGTTGTGTGTGTGTGTGTGTGTGTGTGTGAAGTCTCAACTTGTTTGAAAAACTCTTTGAGATAAACTACTTTCTTCCATGATGGGTAGCCTAAGGGAACACAAAGACTGTAGAACAATAAAATAGTCTGGAAAAAAAGACATTCTGGCCATACTCACTAAAAACTGTATTCTGATTCAGTCTTTGAGACAAAGGCTGAAAGCTCTGACTATTCTCCACAATGTTTAAAATAGCTTCTTCATTAATAAGTGCTTCCTCTTCTTTATCAGTATGCATCCTATTGGAGTCTTTAAAAGAAGAAAAAAAAAAGAGAGAGAAAGCATAAAACTTCTGAGTCAGAGAGATCAATACATTATGAAAACAAGCCACTGCAGAATGGATTATACTATCCAAGTATATTTCCATTATTTGCTGTAGCAATTTTAGAAAGGCTTACTCTAACAATAATAAAAATTAAATCAAAACTATTCTTTGGTTTTTCATAACTAACAACCACAACTTCCTCAGCTTACTCCTGTTAATAGTATAAACAGCCAAACCATGACACAGCTTTATGCCTAAATAATTAGGATATTAAAAAAAACTCACCTTTGCTCATCTGTTTATCATCATGCACTTCTACTGTATTAGCTGGTGTACACGGAAAGGCTTCAGGAGAAAGTACCTCAGAATGTAGTGTTAGCTCAGCAGAGAACTCCTCTGATCCATTACTGTAGTCCAATGATCCTGACAACGTTCTAGTTAATAGAAAAGCAAGTTTTAAATGCATATTTAAGGTTTGCATAGAATACTATATTTTATGACAAATGGCTAAACACTTACACAGAGAAGTCATTTTGCTTGAGAATTTCTTTAAGTCTCTTCTGAAAAAATTTTTCACTCTCTGTTGCTGGCACAAATCCACGGTCTTTAAAATTTGAAAAATATTTGTTATTCAGTTTTACTTTGACCTCTCAACACAGAGAGCAGCTAAAATTACTGATTTTATTAGGAAAAGGCTCAAAGTTGAAGTGCCTGCTAATTTTCAGTGCCAAATCTGAGGGCTGACTTGCCAAGCATATTAAAAAAAAAAACCTTTCACATACTCCCACTGATCTCATTTGCAACTGTGAGTACCAACAGCATTTACAAATCACAATGCAATTACACCAAGGTGAGCATACAAGAAAAATCAGTGGACAATTTTGAGTCTGGCTTATGCAGCCTGAATAACATTACACAGAAACACAGGAAAAAAGTCAATCCGAAAGTAGTCTGCCTTAACCAGGAACTTGCCTCTTTCCTTCCTGCAATCCTCTGTCTTACTTGCCAAATATAATTCATATTTTAAAAGAAATATAGCCTAGGTTCTACAGAGACTAACCTATTTGTTATGCAATTACATTGCAGAGCAGAGTCTTCCCTGTGTAATGGATTTTACATTAAAATACAGGGATTTGTCTATCCTATTAAAATTTTAATCTAATATCACCTTAGCTATAATTCTGCAGAAATTAAATGGGAATTATGCCCTTGGGTATAAACTACAATGGAAAGCTTCAAGATAAAGATATTTAGTTTTGTCAGTATTTAAATGTTTTCCATCACAAAGCATGCAATCTTAACTGCCCTTATCATTCATTCTGTCTAGAATGTTTTGCAGACATCTGAATCGTGATGTTGTTAAGCAAGGTTACAAGATCTTGCTTTTAAAACTGGAAAACACACACTGGACTATCAGCAAGCCTGGAAGTGAAAAACACCAGTACATCTAAAAATCCCTCAAACTTGAAACATCAATATAAATTCTGTCCTCTTGCTTGCTTTCTCATTCTAAGTTTTAGAATTAGAACAGTTGCACCATTTTCCTTGTTGGTTTTTTTGGGGATTTTTTTTTTTGTTTTGTTGTTACCTTGTGACTCAGGTGGCTTGATCTGAGAAGATTCACATTTCTGTCTCCGTCGCTGCTTTTCATCCTCCCATATAGCTTGCAAACCAGGGTTCCTGCCAATCTGGGCTGAAATATGCAATTATACATGAAGGGAAATCTGCCAAAATGATAAAGCATTCTTTCCCGCAACTGGATTCTGACACTCTTCTTCATCTCTTTGTCATTCTAGCCTGTTATTTTTTAATTGCCATTCCTGCCGTACTCTAGGATTTGGCATTATGAAAAAGTTAAGGTGTAACTTCATTTGTTTCCCAGATTTCCTATTTGTAATCTAGATGTTTGGCTTTGTCTCGTCTTCCCACAAAGTAGCATATATATGTGTAAATACATATATATAGGTATATGCACATACATATGCATACATGCACATAGATGATGTTGGAATTTCCATTACTATTTTTCCTATAGGTCTGAAACCTTCTGTTATGCATTAACAAAAATCTCATTATATTGCTTTGATAAGACACTGTTTTTATAACCTCTTTTCTTTCAGAGTTCATTAATATTTTTTTTAACTTCAGAAATTTGGAGATCAACAATTCACTAACACCAAGATATGGATTGTGATTTAACTAAGATGAGCTTTAAAAGAAGAGTGAACATGGTTTCTGTCCTAAGACTGTTTTACATGGAAAGTTATTAACACTTCACCTTCAATATCCAGTTGATTCAAAATGTCAGCAGCTACTGCATCCACCTCCAATTCACAGGTACTTTGTGGCTCAACACCTTTCAACATTAAAGAGCTGTAACAACATAAATATCACAGGGTCAATTTTATCAATACACTAAGTTTGAAACATGCATCATCACTGTTTTTTAACTGGACTAATATCTGAAATTATTCAGAGGGAACAGGATTGACTGAATGAAGAATTGTAAGTTCCCATCATCACCTTCAAGCCCTTAAACTAATGATCATATTCATATCTAATTAGATAAGAAATCTGTACCTTCAACTTAAAGGGTTTACCATTTTCTTTCATGAGGAGAAGAGAAAGAGGTGTGTAGATAACCCCAAGTACTAAAGCAATTCCAATAATGTTCTTCTCCTCAAATACAAGATGCAATGTTCTACAGAACTAAGCCAATAGGACCAGATGTGTAGGTGGGATCATGCACCCAGAAAACACAGTGGCAAGAATTTTTCTCTCTCATTCACAGTTCAGAACAATGCAGAACACTTTAACATTTACAACTAATTTTTCTGGAGCTTTTTCTTTATTTAGCCTGGTGAATAAGAGAGTATTAACAACTCAAACACATGCTGAACTAAGGATAACTGTCTCGATGAAGACTTAAAATACTAGAAACAGGTTCAAGATTGTTGTACAATTATCTGATCACCTTCCTGCTGTGCCTTTTCAGATCTGCAAATGTCAGTGAGCAATTTTTAAGGAGTCCATGGAGGAAGCTAATGAATAGAAAACATCTCCCAGGTTTATTGTAAAAATCTGTTTACCCTTTAAAATCTTTTAGGGCAATATTGAAAATCCACTCCAAGCTCTTCAACTTTCTAGTAGGGCTTGTAGCAATAGGACAAGAGGTAATGGCTTTAAACTGAAAGAAGTTAAATTTAGACTATATGTAGGGAAGATTTTTTTTTTATGATGAGGGTGATGAAACACTGGAATAGGCTGTCAAAACAAGTGGGAGAAGTCCCATCTCTGGAAACATTCAATGCCAGGTTACAGGGCTCTGAGAAACCTAATCTAGTTGAAGATGTTCCTGTTCATTTGCAGGAGTGCTGGACTAGATGACATTTAAAGGTCGCTTTGAAACTATTTTATGATTCTAGGCATAAAAGACAATTTAAAGACTTTTAAAGACAATCCTCTGCCATCATGTCCCTCTGTTCCCAGTCATGCCATCAGCTGAGAAACAAGCCCACAACATGCTCAAAATGTGTACTTTTCATGTCACACACTCTGGGTGTTTATTCATCAAAGGATTCAAACCGAGCTTTGCCTGCCAAGTGGGCACGAGGAACTGCAGGCAAGCTGAAACTTGTATTTCGATCCCACAGTAAGAAACAACTGCAAGATGACTGGGAAAAAAGACTGAGGGAAGAGCCTGCAAGAATTGTTAGCTCCCTTTACAAAATCAAAACACTTCTGGGAACAAGCAAAAAAGGAGAATGATACAGAATGGTCACTGATATCAGAAATGTGGTAAAGACCTGCCTTGACTTTTCTGGAGGATAGAAAATCAAAGATCAGAGCTTCCCACTTTTACTGATTTCCTCTTTTAAAATACAATAAAAACCCAAAAACTAATGGGGGTTATGGAGAAAGAGAAAGAAGGAAAGTTTTTGAAAAGTTTAAGGAAAATGTGTTTTAGAGACCTATTTCTCGAGAATTTGTTTGATGACTAGAACCATTAACTTAAGAATTTCCTTTTCCTCTGACAAAGACAGCTTTCTATTCCTTTCCCTTCATTTTGCCAGAAGATTTTGTCAATAAAAAACAAAACACCAATGTCATGTCTTGGTTTTCCACATCCCCATCAAGAGTATGGCCAGTGATTCAAGAACTGATCAAGACCAAAGACAAAATTGACCAAGAACTTCCCAAGTAATCAGATTTCTTACTTACAACAGACTCTAATATGGATTTTTTATATAAAAAATAACACTAAATTCAACATTAATGAATTTAAAACAAAGTGGTAGATGTTAATGTGGTTAACTATTTTTCCATAGTAATATTAATTTGAAGCATGTTCTTTGTCTGTAACTCATTCAACAATTTGAGCAACTAGAAGAAAAAGAGATAGCTCATTTTTCCTAAGCTCTAAATCAGATATGAGGAGCCTTTCTGTCAAAAACTACAGTATTTCAATTTACATGGCATATTATTCAAGTTAAAAACACTGAGCTAATAAAAGGCCTTTTCTGAAACAAATCTAGGATTTATCATCATAGTTGTCATTAACACTTTCAAGATGAAGGCAGGGCTCGCAGTCAAAACTGCACACTCTAAAGACTTACGTGGAAGCTAATAAAGACAACTGACACAGAGGGTAAATTTTTCATTAGACTTGAAAAAATGTCTTCCCAATACAACCAGTTCATTAGCTTGGCATTTAACATCCTTGTCAAGGCAAGCTGCTAGACACTTGCACTAGCTGAAGTCATGGCAGTAGCACTACAAGCTTCAGTAACATTCAGTAAGCCACAAAGGCCAAGAAGTCATTTGTTCCCACTTCAGGAAAACCTTTGAAGGGCATATGAAAACAGAGCAGCTTTAACTGGCCCTTCTAACATTTCCATTTATGTAGATTAAAACAAAACCGTGAGGTGGTGAGGGGGGAGTACAAACTGTCCTGAAGTACAGTTATTTAATGTGGTTACATGCTGCTTTGGGAATTGTTTCAGCTGAGTATCAGCAGTAGATTGGTCAGTTGTTAAATTTGGTGCTTTTGCTCACCTAAATGTGTGCAACTTATTGGGAAAATACACAAAGTAACCAACCACATTTCCCATTCTCCCTGATCAAGACACATTTTCTCAGCAGCTACAGCACTGTTCTTAGCATGTGCAAAGACAGCATGAAGAAGTCAGAACGTGTCTGGTCTCCCAGTTGTAGTTAATTGAAAATATGAACTATTTCATGTCATTACCAGTTGCAATGCCTTAGAAAATATTCAGAAATGACCTGTTAGATACAGATTGCTTTATACAATAGACTAATCACCTGCCTCACATTGCATGCATCTGTTTTGCAAAGAAAAGCAGTGGTTTAGGTAATACCAAAACCGTGATTTGAGAATATCTGTATTAGAACAAGGTTAGAAAAAGCAAATTAGCAAGGCCCAGGAAAAGCTTTTCACAGTATCTCTATTTCATTTTGTAAGAAGGAATGTAAAGAGAATTGTTCACAAGATAAAACTTGTAATACAGGTATATGAAAGACATGGTTAAGTGAGGTAGTGTAGGAGCAACACAGCTGCAGAAGAACAGACATTTATTCTCTGAAGAAGCAAGATAAATGAGGGTTGCCATGACTAGGTTAAATGGGATATTCATACCTGTTAATTTTAAATTGCCTTTTATACCTACACACTATGTGAAAAACGATATTTTAGCAATACAAATTGAGTTTATTTTTGTATAAAAAGCTCCAAATAGATTATTTTGAGAACAGAGAAAACAGTCCTTATTTTTGAAGAAAGTTATAGTTTGCTCGCACTATCTACTGAGATAAAAAACACAGTTTAGGATGAAACTTGTGCTCAAAGAAACTACCAACGTTTGGTTTCTCAGACATTGAGGCAATGAATTAAGGCTACAGTCAACACCTTTTAAAAAAAGTGCTCACTACATACAGCTAGGTAGATAAAAGCCCTTAAAAACCTTTAAGAATAATCAACAAGGTCAGTATCTTATTTCACCAATATTAATGACAGCCTAAGGAAACGAGTTCTGTAATGACCACATATGAGGTATTTGTAATGTTAAAATGAGCACATGAGACAAAAACTGACTCCAAGGAGAATCTGAAGGTGGTGTTGCTCAATTGTGCTGATAAGGACTCTAAAATTTGACATAATAATTTTCCATACTCTGTTCATGTCAGAAAACATGTCCTTGTTTTCAGGATGTTCAAGTGACTTAAATAATGTGCACATTATATTAAAAAATCAAATAGCTAAATAAAAACATGCACAGGCTGACAAGAGAGAAAAGCAATTATGACAGTCACAAGCCTAGGAAAAATCTGCAATATTACCTATCTGCTAGACTATGCAGAAGTGCTATTTGTCTGATCTCTCCACTTCCATCTAAACTAGTGTCTAATAGCAAATCTAGGATTTAAAAAAACAAAGTGTTTCTCAAAAGCATTCTACCAACCATTCCACTTTTAACACATCATGTCCAAGTGACAGACTTGACTGGCAGATACTCTAAGTCTGATGTTTACCAGAAAATTTTCTCAATGGAACTCATAGAAGTGTTTCATCATTTATTATCAGCTGCCTGAGTGGGATAACAAAATGTGTCCAGAACTCCTGATGTCAAAAACTGTTGGATAGCACTACCAGATTCAGGTGACTGCTGCCCATTTTAAGGCTCTGTAGGTTTCAGTGCAATAAAACTGGCAAGTATTATTATACCTGAAAGCCTTACAACACCAGGGATTCCTGAGCCCTAAGATTTTGGACGTTTGTCTACTTGATAACAGAATCATTCTAGAATTACATTTGTAAAAGTGTCTCTGGCTTAATACAGTGCACTTATCATAGCTGTGAGTCATTAATTTGGAGATTTGCCAGGAGCAAGACAGGACATGGCTGAGTTGAATGCTGTTCTTGGTGAGTGGCTGAGTAGCCAGGTGCTCTCTTAGCGTGAAAGAGGGAATTCAGCCACCAAGAAACTTTGACATAGTTCTCAAATGTTTTCTGAAATAAGGAACCATCACTAGCATTTACTCATGCAAAATGCTGCTCATGTTACACATGTGACTTTTCAATTTTGCATACTGCCTTCCAGGTATTCAGAACTCTACTTCAGCCAAGTGATATACTGTGTTCCAAAACCAAGAAATGCCCAACCATTGGCACTGCTTGGTTAAACAAGGTAACTTGTAAAACTGCCACTTACAGCAAGGACTTGGCAGATACATGTTGGACTACCTCTAAAATGTATTCTTAATGTACACAAAGGATAATGGGTCCAAACAGACATCCCAGTCACTCAGAATACAAGACAGGCCTAGAAATTTTGTGTTCTCAAACAACATTTGACTATCTTTTCCCTTCTTGTTTCTTCTTGACAGAACAAGTAATAAATTAAGCATACAGCTGAAAGGTAGGGAAAGATTCATACTTTCTTCATATCTGATATAAAGGACAAGGAAAGAAAATTAGAAGTTCAGTGATATTTAGAAAAAACTCCAAATGCTACTGATAATAGCAGTCAAGGGGTAAAATTACAGTAAGGAAAAAGATTTTGCTAAACAATTCACAAAACAGTTAAATATCACAATTTGAACCAGACAGAACTTGAAGATGACTGGATAATAAAGTGAGGCGGCTGTGCAGATATTGCACATGAAATTAGAAATGAATACAGCTGTTGATATGTAACTAAGTAAGTGGGGAATACAGAACATTGTTAAGAAGAGAGAAATAAAGGAAGAAAGGCAGCTACTGAGTAATGCTGTAGACTGCAAAAATAGAAACAGTTGAGTCACAGCCATTTCAGGAAACAATTAAAAGGGTTTCCTTGGATAGGTATCTCATACTGTCTGGGTCAGATTTGCCCTCAGTAAGGCTGACCATGACAATAACAGATCCATTAAGCCAACCTAGAAGCAAATTTTCAGAATCTGAAAGGAAATTAAGTAGGAAGGCAATATCAAAGTGGCACTGCAGTATGGGTTTGATTACAAGAACACTGTTTTAACTTCATGACTCCCATAAATAATCCAGGAGAAATTTTACAGGAGAATAATTTTGTGTAGATACATAACAGAGTAAAATCAGAACTGGAAAAGTTTAGGTTTGTTGCTTTGCTATGGCATGTACTTCCTACAGCATGGGGAAGACAGTCATACAACACCCTTAAGAAAAAAAGTTAATTTTTTAGAGAAAAGAGCATCTAACATAGTATCAAATGTAAACAATTTCAGTTGCAGGAATCATAAATGAGTTCCTAATTTATTAAAGCACTTTAAGAGCTAAATAAATGTGAAATTCCTTTTGGTTGTATAAAAAGGACATGGCATCGATACAAATGTGGAGAACAGAATATAGACCAGTCACTGTGACTGAGCTTACTTCACATCTCATTAATACTGCAGTAGTAATGAAATATGCTGATAAGGAAAGCCAGCAGATGTGCTGGATACATAACCAGATCATAGTATCAGACAACAAAAGCAGGGTAACTCCGATGTAGAATAATAGAAACAGGATGAAATTTTAAAATGGGATAAAAAATCCTACAGGAACTTACAGTGGGCATCCAAACAGAAGATTCTCAACTGGAAAAAAGAGAAACATCTTGTACTAATAAATTCTAAAATGCTCACAAACCAATTGGCATGATAAATGAAACTGTATTGGGAACTACCATTATCACTGCATATGGTATACTGAGAATTTGTGTAGTGTATGATGTAGTATTCAGGCTTTACATTTGAGAATTAAATTCCTACTGGCAGAAGTACAGCAAACGAACACCAGGGAAATGGAGAGTCATGGTATTTTCCCCATTTTTGTTAATGTCCCACTTCTGCAATATATGTGAGTGCTGGAGGACTGGCACAAGTGAGGTGCTGCACCCCTGGCTGTATACATGGAAGCGTGGAAGGAGGAGAAAAGAAGACTAGTCAGAAGACCATTACAGCCATGAGGATGCATCCCTGGCTCCAGCTCTGCTAAGCTCATCCCTCTGTGGTTTTGACAGCCAGAAAGTAGTACTTAGCTTTCTTTTTATCTGCCTTCCCCAGATCTGTGTAAAGTAACATCAGATAATCCTGGTCTAATTTATGATCTAACCTTTAAGTAAGCTGGCTTGCTGAACCAAGCCAAATAAAAAAAATGGTCTGTGAATGAAAGAAATACGCATCCAGAAAGAAGAGAGCCCAAAGAACAACTGCAAATAAAGTGACCAGAAGTAAAATTGCAATAAAACAGTATGATGAATGTTGTTGCAAAATCCTTTTAATGTAGTAATAGAATCAGAGAACCAGATGTAATGAACACAAGCTCATGTTTTTGCACGCTAGAAAAACCTAAAGTATGGTTTAATGCACACACTTTCTACTGGGGAAGCAAAATCTCCCAGCACGTCACACTAGCAGGAGGTGTGGCATATTGAGCCCAGTAAGTTCTTCAAAGAAGAATGACAGGATCCACCCAAAGACTGAGAAGATTACTGGATGACAGAAGGACCTGCCAAGCGTTAGCAAATAACTTAAAGAATGAACTTGCTGTAGATAAACTGTACAAATCACGGTAGCTTCAGATACTATGAGTGGCCCAACTGTGGCCACATAACCCCCAAAATTCCAGAAATATTCAATTTTCTTATAGAAGTAAAATGGTTACAAATTACAGACTGTAGAGTAGGAAATGCCTAGGAAAAAGGAAAAACATGGGAGACAAGGATGGAAATTCTAAGCTGAGATTCTTATGTAGCTACCTTTGAAATGGACAAACTGAAATTGTCTGATATATTATTCATATTTTTTTTTAACATCTAAAATATATAATGGTCCTTTAAATGAGAGACTGAAACTCTGTATTTCACACAAGTTGATGTATATAGGAACATACAGCATACAACAGAAAACCCTGACCTTGGTATTTCATCTTCTTCCCATTCAGTGAAAGATACGTTGCTTGAATTTTCAGGCAAATGAGTTGTATGATGTTTACTTCCACCTGATGTATTACCTAGGGAAAAAAGTAGAATGAGAAATTAATTCATTTATGTGGCAATATTTTTTACAAATATCATTATATAACTGCATTTATTAATTAATATTACCAGTCCACCTGCTATTAAAGAATAAATAGCACTGCATTATATCATCTTCACCCATTAACTATGCTATCATATAAATGATCTAATTTTCTTTCTAACACATAGAAATATAAAAAGAAAATATATACTTCCAACACAGACATTATTCAAACTACATTTGTTGCATTTTAGTCATATCTTAGCCTAAATTCAATCTTCTCTCATCTGTGAAAATTTCAAAAGAAATCATGAAGTCTGATGTAAACTTCAGAATTTTCAGGGTCCACAGCTCAAATCCCAATGGAAATTAGAAAAAAACCACAAAATTCTACTTCACACTATTCCTTTTTTGT
Source organism: Parus major (assembly GCF_001522545.3). NCBI lineage: Eukaryota > Metazoa > Chordata > Aves > Passeriformes > Paridae > Parus > Parus major. The sequence goes on along the minus strand of NC_031770.1, from coordinate 67,556,817 downwards.
ATTTGTGAGCTGGAAGGGAATATACAATACATTCCAGACACAATGGTAGTAGCAGTAAGTAGAAACCTGCAATGAAGGCAGATGTTGTCTGACCTACAAATAAAGAAAACACTGTAAATTTGCTGAGGGGTCTCTGTGTAAGAAGTGTGCTCCAAAGTCATGCTGGTGAAGTCCTCTCTGAAGAATTCCTAACTCCCTTGAGGTGTCCACCTGAACCCTCAGTCTTCAGAGAAAGGAAAGACAATATACACAGGATATGGCACAAGAAAGAAAAAGGTCCAAGAATGGAATTGGAAGGAGGCAGAATGGGAGAAGACTTTGAACATTACTCAGTCTCCCACTTCTACCTGAAAGACCAGCTTGAACCTTGAATTTTCTCTGCTATGTTGATGTCACACACTAGCAATTTTCTGCTATTAAATTTACCTTTCAGCCATAGCAAATACTTCTGCATTTGTTAAAGTTACACCAATTACCTCAATTGTCAGAGGTCTTCAGTAATTAATTATTTATTAGAACATGTATTTTTATTCCATAAATTTCATAATAGTCTTGCCAACATGAATTCCACTACTTGGAATATTAGGTTTAGGGATAAGTCATGTAGCAAAAATCCCTAAATTACTACAGAAGCAACTGGCAGGCACAAAAGAACCTTAGAAGCTACAAAGCAGGATTAATTCCATGTATTGCAGACCAAGCTTTCTGCACCCAGACTAGGTTCCTGCAAACCCTGCCCCTATATTAAACTCTTAAGTGTACTGACATGGCACAAAGATGTGGCATTCAAGCGGGTGAAAAGACACTCTTGTGCTTATGCAGAGCCAGCTCATGTTTCAGACACACCTGTGCTGTTACAGTCTATGTACTTCAGTGCCTGAGCAGGTGATTCTGGACAGACCACACAAAATATCTGATCCCACTTGCACAGATCCAGCTCCAACCTAGCACACCTTATTGTCTGTGCTGTTCTAAAGTGATGACTTGTCCTGGGCAGCTAGTCCAGGAAGAAACACAGCCATGTTTTTACTGTGTGACACATCAGCTAATTCTCCATATTAAAATGTAAGCTGACTATGCATGGAAACATCTCTTGGTATTTTTCAACTGCAACTTGATTATTTTAAATTGATTAAATGGGACCGAATAGTTGTGTATTTTAAAGGAAAATACACGTCACAGCAGTTATGAAAGGTTATAGGCCAACTGGTAAAATACATAGTATTACTTAAAAATATTATATGCATTTCAAATACCACACCACAGCAGTTTCAATGCATTAATCCCTTTTTTATTCCCTATCATTGCTGTTTTAATATACTTCTAAAAACCAAGGCTCCAATTCCTGTATCAATTTGTTTCTTCAGAAAGTTAATCATAGGGATAGGAATTTAAGGACAGTCAATATTCCCCTTCTCTTGATATAAAGACCTTTAAAGACAATAGCAATGACACATCAAGGTCTTTCAGAGTCATATTACAGAAGCAGATTCAGCTACTGAAAATTAAAGTTTTGCAACAGTTACAGTGGTACATGGTACATGAATGAATAGGCAGCTTTCTTCACAGTCCATAAAGACAAAGACTTGAGAAAATGAACTGCTGCCCCTTCTGGATACAAGCTGATGAAGACAAAATATTGCTACTAGAAATCTGCATGCTGACCTCTCTCAGCTTCAAAAAGACCAACTTACTTCAGTGAGAAAAGTGCCACTATGAACAGGCTCCTGAGGCTGCTTGCTTACACTGACAAAGTAACATATTGCCAGACTCATTTTTGTATCATCATATGCAAGGGAAGTAAGGTGTTTGCTGCAGATCTTTTGGCAAAGGCTTTTACTGCTGTCTAAGAAACAATGCTTGGCCTGGCCTGTGTGACACAGTTATACCTGAGTGAAAGGAATTCACACCCCCAAAACACAGAAGCTGAGGAACACACAGGTAAAGTGTGTCAGGTGTAAGTAGAGGCTGTGCCTTCCACACCATTCCATCAGCCTGAGCTCAGAGAGGGTTGCTGTACCAGGACAGGCTCTTGACAGCAGTGCTTCTGTAAGGTTGCAACAGGGACAAACCATTTGTTGCTTGGTGCTGTGCCAGGAGCAATAAACAGTGATCTCCAAGAGACTGAGGCAGGCATGTGTGATGTGGAGCCATGCAAAGCAGAATGAATCTTCCTAGGAGCACTGCAGCCACTACCTGGTCAAGCCAGGCAAGATAGTGTCATTTTTTTCCTTTTATTTTATTGGATTCTTCCCTATAAGAGTAGTTAAAGTCCACTGGTCTCAGCCCATGCTCCTCTTTCACCCCCTCGGTCCCATTTAAGACTTAGGTCTCTCATCCTTAAATGAATTATGAAGGAGAATATAAACAGCTAATTTTTTTCATCTATCATCTGAAAGAGAGCAAAAAAAAAGAGCTGTGGAAAAAGAATGGAAGCAACTATTTGATACAATCACATTGCATGTTTCCAGAAGGCTGATTTGAATATTTGGAAGACTAAAGGTACCTGACTACACTTCTTTATGACTGAAAATCCTGAAGATGCTCTGCCTATGGCAGAGCTTTTGCCTTCCTATTGTTCTGACACCAGCAAAGAAGTGTGACCTAGTGTTGGGTATGAAGAGAGTGTTTTGTTTCCTTTAAACAAAAATTTGTTATAAAACTCCATGGGCTAATCTACTGCTGTCTGAGTATACATGCATAAAAATAAGGAGGAAATTCAGCATGATTATTTCTCAGCGTTTTTACAGAAAGATATCTCACCATTCCTTTCAACTTTAACTTTAGCTGTAGGAACAATTATGATTTAAGTAAACAATACTTATTAGACTAAACATTATGTACCAAAGGCATACTTTTCCTATTGTTAGTTCTCCTTCATAATGAAGAATTTAGAAGAATTAGGGATATTCTCACCAAACTTAATTTTTATGTCAGTATGTATGTCTAAAATGCCACATTAATTTTTTTAAATGGCTCCTTTGCTCACACACTAATAATTCAGATTTTACCTTAGAGCGAATTACTTTAGCACAAACATAAACATTTTAATTAAGAACACTGATTGTCATCACAGCAAAATCATTAGCCGTAATTTTGTAAACACACTACTGCAACAAAAAAAATAATTTGAATTGATGTAAGAATCAAAACCATAAAAAAAAACAAAGTAACAGTATTATTATGCTATCTTTCATGTCAATTCTCCTATTAAATATGGACAATTTTTCAATCTCTAGAAAAGAGGTGTGGTCATCTTGTGAAATGGTCACAGCTGCACCGCTGACAGAACACGTGTTTCTTGATATACAGCATCTCATTTCAGGAAGCAGGCTTTTCCTCAATCCCCACACAGAGGCATAAGAAGGAAAAAATATGGACTTGGTTTTAATACAGAAATCAAACTTCAAGGAAGCAACACAATACTCATTCAGCTAAAATAGAGAAAAGCCTGACAGCTTGTGACATCTTGTTCAAAATGGTAGTTTTTAGCCTTCAAAATAATTATTTGGTCGTAAGAAATAAACATCTTACTTTTTCTCCTTGCCTTTCTGAATTTGACAGCAGCCAGGTTTATTAAATTCATTCCATATAAATTGTAGTCTATAAAGAGTTGGAGGAGGTAGGGAATATGGGCTTCATGAGGCTGGTAAGATTTGTTCATTATGGCTCCACCTTGCAGAAGCTCACAAACTCTAAAAGACAAATTAGGACATAAATTAAAAAAATATTTCAGTACAACAATATTGATATTTGACTTTATCAAAATATAGAATTCTTAAACATTTTAAATTTTGTCCTAGTATTTTTAACTTAAGAACCATGTTTTCACAATAACAGTTGAACAAAAATGATCTCAGCTAATAATGATACAATATTTGGGTGTTAGTTGCAAAGGAGACTTGAATTCTTCAGCTTAAAAATCATGAAACTCTCTGGAAAAAAAAAAAATCCTACAATATTCTATTACTGCAAGTGAGGCCATTGAAATCTTTCAGAAGCACAACTGTGGCAGCTGTATGCCTAAACACCAGTAATAAGTTTGAAAGTCTCTTTACTTCTTGTTGAGATATATGATACATATGATACATATAACGTCCTTCATGGTTTTCAAGCTACATACTGTATACTCATAAACAGTATTTTAAAACCCTGGAGAAGGACAAATCCTCTCTTTTAAATAGCTACACATTAAAAAAATAACTGCAAGTATTTGGATAACTATAAACTGGTACACTAAATTATCTCAAATTAACAGTATACAACTATACGACAGAGAAGAGCACTAAGCATTTCTAAATGCAACAAACTGGGATTAAAAATAAAGTTTCATGCAGAAGAAAGAAAGGAGTAATTTAAGTGAAGTGGCAGTCCTTATTTGGATGAGAGCAATTAAAATGTGAGAAGCTCCAAATTTTGAAACAACTGTCCTGTGATACATTAATACAGAAATTTTAAATCATGCAAAATTTCACTTGCTTAGAAGAAAAATCATACAATCATTTCTCATGATCATGTATTGGACCTTTTTAAAAAGAGTTACAGTATGTAACAGCACACACTCAAGGGATTTCAGTTCATGCTTGGGAAATAATTCCTCCTTATTTATTCATGAATTGATTGCGGCTTCTTTGACAGCAAGATTGAAATCTACAGCACTTTCATACAACAGAACATTACTCTATTGAAAAATAGAGAACCTGCCTAATAACAAAAACTATTCTGTTTGCAAGTAAATATTAAATTTAGTAATTTTTACTGGAATTAAAACTTCCCAAATTTTACTTCATAATAGATGAAATGAAGCCATATGAAAGACAGTTACATTGTTTTCCTTAAGAGTTACAGGAAAAGTAAGCTGATGCAAATTTAAGTGCTCACAAATTACAATAAACTCTGAACAACTACAGGCAAGTAAGTATGTTTTGGTATTGCTTTCCTAACATTTTACTACTTTAAAAGATTATTGGTGTGTTTGAAATTGGTTTAAATTTTAAAAGTGTTTTCAGAAACTGTGAGGTAATAATTTTGGAGCTTTTATTTTGTTAAGTTAGTGGTGAGTCTTGTTTCAAAACTGACTTTTTAATTCAAGATATAAGGAAATCAGACAGAACTTCATACTTTCACATCCTTACCTTTTTACCATTGCAGGATTGTAAAGATAAATCTTCATAAACTGTCTCTCCTTTTCATGGTAACCATAAAAAGGCCTGGAGAGAAAGAAAGAAAAGCAAGAAGCTAGCCAGTTATGCTGTGGCATTTATTCAATGACATTTTACTATAAGAAATATTGAATAAGCATGTCTATCTACCCAGGTGAAGATGAAGATATATTTTGTTTAGGTCTTCCCCATTAGCTTCTTATGCAGACAAACACAATACCTGAAACACTCTTATGCTGTTTTGAGGCAATGAACAGCTGACTTTCAGTAATGACTGTTCTGAAATTCTAAGGCAAGAGAGGTGAAAAAGAGGGGCAGGTTCTCCTAATTTCTACCTGTTCTTTTCTCATTTATTCAAGTAAAGATTGTCATCAACAGTTTACTCTGCCCAGGTTTCACTATGGAGATGAACAGCTCTACTACAATTTACATAGTTCTCACAAAAAGAGCAACATCAAGAAATGTGGTAGGTGACCTTCTTTGTTACTGTAAAAACATCAGAAAGTTCTGACTGAAAATAAAAACAAGTTATTGCAGCCACTTTACTCACAAAATCTAGAAGCTACTAGAACTGGCTGGAACAGCAATATTATCTTCCTACACTTAACAATTAGAAAGAATGTATTTCAGAAATACATGAAAAAAGAAAATAAAACATAATGTTGCACCAACAGTCAAAATTAGCATTTATGTTGTTTTGAAGATGAAAAACTGAATGCAATGTATCTCAATTACCTGTGCTCTTCCAGGATATTTTTCTATTATTCATTATGATTTGACTTATTTTTCAGCTCTTGGTTATACTAGTTAAATAAAAAGTAACTAATAGAATCCTTAAAATGCTAACATTCAATACAGAAAGCTACACCTCATTAAGCAAAATTGTCATCTTGACAGATTAATAAATGTATGTTTAAGAGCCTCCACTTCCGGGCCTGTGCTGCTGTAAGAGACAGATAAACATTACTTGAGAGTCTCTGTGGGGGCCATTTGACATGAACCAAAAAAAACAAGACCACCTACACTCATCAGGCTCCTGCAAGACATCCCTGGTTTCAGGGAATGTAGAATAATCCTGAGAGGTAGAAAACGCTGCATGGAAAGTACTGTTCTAACAGCAGAGACAGAAAAAGCTAAGAACAGATTTTGCAAAAATTATTGACATGAGGGTAGAATTTAGGAAAAAATAGATGGGTCAAGAAGGTTTTTTGGGAAAACCTGTTAATTATGTTAAAGTCAAAGCAAGTGAGAGGTTATTTAGAAGTTGTACAGCCCTGTATGAAGACATACATGGGTGGGGAATGAAAAAGAATTAGCACTGCAATCAAGTCCAAAGTACTTCCATGTAATACAACTGCAAAAAACTATTCAAAACAAACAACCAAAACTCCTGACAGGTCATACTTACATTCCAGATACTAATGACACTTTGAAAACATGTTGAACTGTAGAAGATGGACTGCCTAAAGCCACATTGAGTGCCCTGTCAATGCTGAACGCCACTTGACGAAGGTAGCATTCTGGATGCTGTCCAAAACCATCGTATGGTACATAGAGGTAAGGAAAGATACCATGTAAGTGGAGACAAGTCTTCTGACCTAAAAATAAAAGGAAAACATTTATTTTCTAATGACCGCTTTTTCTTCTTCTAAGTAGTTGCTGCATCTCAATTTTTTCATATTACTTTCCAGTTCTGCAGACAGGATAAATTTATGATGCAAATGGAGGTGTGTTTCAAGCAAAAGGTATTAATGTAGAGCAGTTCTCACACTTGATTCATTGACAAAACCAACACAGAACAGATGTGGTTACGTGACATACATATGATTACACATGATTATTACAGTAATAACACAGCATCTCTCTAAGAATAACTTTGCATCCTGAGTAAATGTTGGATGTTTAACTGTTTTCAGCCTTTGTGAAGATTTTTCAGTATCAATCACACAACCTCTAAGAAATTGAAAAGAACATCTAGAGGACCTATGAGGCAATTCAGTATTCTAGTTATTAAAGCATGAGTTGGGATGTGGAAACAAAACCAGGCAATTTTCAACTTCTAAAATCTGTGGATCCTTCAGAGATTTCTACTGTATATGCAAATCTCTAGACTTCTAACAACATCCTTACTTAGCATTAGCTTCCGTGAGTCTGCAGGAAGAGCAGAGTGAAAGGACACACCATGAAAACAAAACCTTTCTGCTCAACCACAGTCTGAGCTTCTCATTCACACAAGGCAGTACAGTAATACAGACTTGGACCTCTCAAACCCACATTTTTTGGAGGGACTAGTCTCAACTCCAATGCATGTTATCTGTCCTTTTCTCACCACAATGCAACAAAGCAGGCATTCGCTGGCATCCATTTGCCACCTTTTCAGTCACCAAATCATTCATGACTTCTCACTGGCCAACAAAAAACTTCCACAGAAAAATACTGTAAGCATGTGTTGCTGATTAACAACCACCACCATAATCATAGGCAGCACATAACCCTTTGCATTTTGTTTGGATGAACTCCCTGCATGAGGACAGCAAAACTAGCTCTGCTTTCATCACCCAGGAGATGAATGTTACTAAAAGATAGCACAACTTCACTGGTCCACAAGACCAATGAAAATACTTCCAAAAGTCCACTCTTTCAAACTGAGGTTATTTCTCAGCTGGTGGAACTTGTCTGAAGTATTTACACTCAATCATATCACAGTGGCCACCAGTGAAGACAGCTTAAGTTCATTAAAGCACAGTCAAAGATGACTGCCTGCAAATCTTTTACACCTGTGAAAAAAGTATGCCCAAAAACCCCACTAAGAGCATAGCTTTTTTTGCCTCTTTTTTAAAACTGGGGTCAGATGTATTGTTCTTCAAAAAGAAGTAAAATAATTGCTAAAAAAAATGGTACTACAAATCCATTTTTGAAGGTGAATTTTATTCTTCTTGCAAGTCAACTCCATCAAGTCTCCACATCAATGTTGAAATACAATCTATATATGTATTCATAATGCTGAGGTCATCATCTATGAATTCTGCCCATGTCTTTAAAATATTTCAAGAGAATAAAATTCTTATTTATGTACCATGTTTTTCAAACAATAATATATTAAGAGAAAGGGGAAACTAAAGAAACTTAAAACTATGGGTTTGGGTTTTTTTTCAAAGGACAGTAACAGCTTTATATGGCAGGAAACTTCTTTGCCCCTAAGGTGGAAAAAGTCATATATTAGTAGCATGTGAACAGAGAGGACTCATTTGTGCAGTGGTAGCAAACCATTAATTTTCTATACCAAGTCACCAACAAATCCAAGTGTAAACTGATGGCTGTACTTGATTTTGAAATAAAGGAGCCCCCCATGCAAATATAATTATCAGAAAATTAATAGTTGTTTAAAGTTATACAGTTTCTCTATTCAAGTTTGGTTGGCTGGTTTTGGGAAGGATTTGAGTTTGGTTTTTTTTTATTATTTTTGTTACTAAGTTGGAAAGAGTGGATTGTTGTTTTTGGGTATTTTTTAAAATGTATCCCAGGATCATGTTCTGGGGGAAATTCAAAATAGTTCATGAAGTAATTCGTTTGAATGCTCATTGCAGCTTAAAAAAATAAATGAACAAACCAAATCACCCCAAGCTCTGTTTGGTACTGGAATACAGACTGAATTTCTGCATGTACAAATATACATGTCTATCCCTCCATGAATGTTATAAATTCAGCTGTTTGCTTCCTAAAGCTTGTCAGTCAGAATCAGTTCTGGACTTTTTATTTGCACTACTAGCTATGGATTCCTTTCAAAAGCATGATTTTTTCATATTTAAAAAATGCCTTAGCTTTAATGGTTGTCCAAGTATTCTGAGTTATAGTTAATTTATGATCCCTTAGAACACAGAATTGCAAAGCACCAGAATAAAGAGAACAGTGACACAGTCTAAACTTACTGTGCTTAAATTCAGTTTCCTTTTAAGTCAAGCCGCGATTTAACAGTTCTTGCTGAACTGAAAATGTAATTTTATTGTTAAATGAAAAAGGGAACACATACAAAGAAAGTTTCCTTCTATTTCCTTCTGTTCACTTCCCCTGTATTCCCCTTTATGTGCAAAAAACCCCATGAAAAACACGATGGCTTTCGATTGAGCAGAGTCAAATTACCACTTAACTCCAAGGAAATCTTATAGAACACACATCCTGAGCTGCTTTTCATTTTTGCTTCTGCCAAGAAAACAAACAAGTTACTGCTGAGCTAAGACCCCTATTAGGCTAACAGTTGTCAAGTTACATGGATTTACACAGCTATTTACTTTGATCCTTGATAGTATTGATTTATTTATTGGTTATACTGCTATTTTTACTTAAAATCGACATTATTACAAGTCTAACCCTGCTAACTGTTAAGAACAGTCATGTATTTCCAACATTTAGGTAAAATCATCAAAATGCACCAAATATCATAGCATTGAGTTTGAAGCTCAGACTCCAATAATAGCAACCATGGTTTGCACTAACCCATTAAAAATTCAAGTGGATTCTTTTCAATAGAGCCACAAGGAGAAAAAAAGATGTATCCACTGAGGATTTCAGGCTACACAGACCTGCCAATTTACATGAATTAAAAACTTGGCTTGTGGAAATGTTAATGAGTTTTATGGTTTAAATATGTTAATCTTATGCTTCTGTTTCTTTTTGGAAATACAGAGAAACAAATTTGTACCACAGAACAGCACTGACTGCTACAGTGCCCACTTACAGTGATCAGATGATGTTATTTTTGTATCTGTTCATCAGTTTCTTCACATCTGTAGAAACAGTGGAAATGCTGCTCAACAGCAGATTCTGCATTTGACCGCTCTCTACAGAATTTCTGGATACAAAATTGGCCACTGATGGGACAGGTGACTGAAATGTTTTCATTCTGTGGCCTCTTCATGAACCTAAAAAGAGTGAGGTCTGCACTGGCTGAATTACCCGCAGATTAAGTATCCCAGTATGACTAAAGGAGGACTGTTAATTAAAGTACAGACACCTACAAGTAAAGCTGAGGCTTAATCAGGAGTCTTAGTAAGGCACTGAATGAAGTGATAAATGAAGGAACACAAGAATTGCTGCTATAGCAGAAAGGAGGCAGTACACAAAACGTTGAGATATTATGAGATACTCAACTAGCAAACTGGCCATTTTCTCTGAAAAGAAGACACTGCCAACTAATCATCAATATAGATTAATAATATATTAACAATAATGAATCAATACTTCAAAAATAATACAAATGCAGTATTTTCATATAGTATAGAAAGAAAGCCCACCTGCCAAACCCATATTTATAAAAGCAAGTGGCATAAATGTTACTGAAGTATTAAAATACAGCATTTTACATACTTGACTTATGAGACTGATATTAAGAAAGTCTATCTGGTATTTTTTCTGGAAGATAGTTGCCATATACATTACTATTAGGAACACAAACCAAGCATAATCCTTCAGTTACTCTATAATTTTTACTATTACAAAAAGAAATATACAGTAGCGACTCTTAAGATAGAAAACTTCAGTATTATCAGAAGAGAACTGAAACCAGGATGATAATGCAATGCAAAGATACCCACTAACTACTTAGCAAGATACAGGAACTGATGTCTTTTGTCCACCAGAATGCTCAGCCATACAGAATGATCTGGGAGAGATAAAGCTGAGATGCTTCTACACAGAATGGCTGAAGCTAGAAGGCACCTCTGAAAGTCATCCTGTCCAACCCCTTGCCCAAGCTCATAAACACCCAATTTCACAGTACAACAAATAAGAGAACCCGAGGATTATCATTCAAGTGTCCTCAGAGAAGTGTTTTTTCATCATTTGTAAACACTGACTTTGATATAAATTTCTAAAAACTTCCACCAAGAACAAATTGACAAATTTCTGTACAAAAGAAAAATGTGAACATTATTAATAAGGGAACTTAGTGTCCAGTTCAGGAATAAAGTCCGCAAACAAGATGGACAAGGAGCACATGAATATCTGTGTATATATTCCAAGAGAAAACAGAAGTCCATCTGTTCTAGATGGAATTCCACACATACATGACTACCTGCTGGCTCATATTCCATCAAGGGCAGAACTTCTGCAGATACTGTCTCCATTTATTTCCTCCAGAAGACTTACAATCTCATGGGAGAACTGTCTGAACAAAGCATGTAGATGATCACAGAAGGCAATCGGGTTGGCCAAGAATGATTTACTTTGAGTGAATCCATTCTGACTACTCTAATTTCCAATAATGAATGTGAACATGTTCTACAGTTGTGATACAGTACAACTAACTTTTCATACATGATACTCAAAGCCATGTAGCTCCTATCCTGTAATTCTTAACTTAGGAACTGACTACAGAACTCTCACAAAATGAACTCAGTGCTGGAAACATTTTGAATAGACATTTTCTTTAGTATTTAGAACACAAAAACTAAAACTAAATCTAGATAAATATGACTTCAGAGAACAGTTCAATGCTGGTCAACACGCAAACATATTTTGCTGTGATATTTCTACTACAGAACAAGCTGATTCCATTACAAGAAGCTAAGCAAAGCCATGGGGAACAATGGTATGGGAGTAAAATAGAGACTACAGCAGCATTTAGAAGAACTGCAAAAACCTGAGATTTTAGGAAATTCAGGCTGGGAATTAATAAAGAGATGCCTATTTGCAATCTAGTAGAAGTACTTTAAGCACAGTTTTGTAAAGTGGAAGGACCAACTAAGCATGGACAAGTATTAGAAGAAGAATGCACACAAACGTGTCAAACGTCACTAAGGAAGCAGAAAAAAAATCAGACAATCGTAAGGGATTTCTTCCCTTTAATAGCAACAGTAAAGCAAAATAATTAGAAATCAAAAGACATGACATTACCATCTTAAAAAGAAAATTGGTATTTTTCAACTAACTGTTGAACCACTTACATTCAAAAACACTTGAAAAATTAACTGTGAGTAGTGATGCCTACAGAGAATTAGAAAACTATCAATCCTGTTGTAAAAATGTTTCTAAAAATGAATTTTTTTAAATGGAATATTAGAATTCAATTTCAAAGTAATTTCTTCATGCAGTAGAAGTTCCTGTGTCTTAGGCAATCTCACCCTTTCTCCAGGAAGAGGCTTCAGAGAGCAACATCAAGCTGTAACAGGAGTAGTTCATCTACCCTGCTTGGTAGGTGCAACATGGGCATCTTGTGCGCAGTTTAGATGGTGCTTTCAGTCTGAGCTATGTTGCTCACTGGGATGGCCTTGTCAAGCCTGAATCACTGAATACCATCAGAACTAAGCTACTGAAAAGGAACAGGTCTCAACTACTTTCTAATGCTAACACAGCCTCTGGAAACTATAGCTACCATTCCTTCCCTCTGACACAAAGGCAATGAATAACACACATGGACTGGAAAGATTTTTTTAATGCATTGATGAAAACAAATCCCTTTCCTAAAAATCTTTCCCCCCTAAGACTTTGATAAGTTATTCAGAAACATAAGAGTTTACACTTTTAATCTCAGAGAGTTCTTCAGTAGTGTATTACATTAATGTAACTTCTTCCATGATTAAATGAAACTTTCAGTCTTCTCCCAGAGTCATTAAACAAGTCATCTTTTTCAAAAGGACTGAGAAGAAAGGGAGAACTACACACACAGCAGTCCTGGATACTACAGAAAACTGGATGTCAGAGAAGCAAAATAATGAAATTAGGCCTTGCAGCAGCAAGATATCCTCAAAACATAATCAAGAACAGAGTGCAAAGACCTTATTTCACATATAATATTAGATATTTGTGCCAACATTTTCAGTTTTCCTCCAGGGTGTGAGAAGACACTTATTTCAGTAACACCTGTAAATGGGACCAAAAAAATATTTTTCTTACTGTTTTTGGAACTCAAATGGAGTGTTTGGTTATTTATAATTATTTAGCCAGTAATGTTCCTTGCAACAGGTAATATGTCTAACTCTTATGAAGACCAAAAAAAAAAACCAAACAACCAAACAAAAACACACCAAAAACAATCCACTAGGAAAATGTGGCCTTTGACTCACTGCAATTAGATTGTTCCTCAGCCTTGATGCAGGGATCCTTAGTGAAGGAAGAGAACTGGGTTTTCTGTCTGTAATTTAAAATTAGAAATCTCTGTATAACTTTATGCACATTGGTGTGATACCCTGAGCTGTGGTGGGAAACAAAGATCAAAGAAAAGCAAATCTCTGGGCAGTATGGAGATTTGAGCAAGAAATCCACAAGCTTCCTTGAATTTGGTATCTTCCAAAGGACAAATTTATCTCAGTTTAAGGTAACATCAAATAAAATTACATTTGAAACACTGATTTTTACTGGCATTTCCAACTGACATCCATGCAATCAATTTGCTCACTGACAGCTTTTACATCAAGAATAAGTTGTCTTAATTTGAAATATTAGGCCTAGGAGACCTCATGGTTCACCAAGACTTGTCTTCTCCAGTCTACACAAAAGTGAAGACCATTAGATATTTTTAACCATGGAGTATCCAAAGAAGAAAAAACCTTTGAGACCTCTCAGGCTAGAATTTTCATTGGGAATTACTGCTGATGGCAAGCATCAATTTTAAGTTCCAAAAGCAAGGCTACTATTTTTGTCTTGCTGAGAATTTGTAACATCTATTTTTTTAGTCTAATGTGTTAAGAGAGGCACTGATTTTTATTTTTTTTTTTACACATAAACAATGAGCAAACCCCAAGAAAAAGCATAAAAGTTGTAACAGTTTATTTAATACATCAACTCAAAGAAGATATTCAGATTATCTCCATAAAACTACCTCCTCCTGACTGGAATTGATTAGGATGGATATTTTTTGAATTCCTGCTGAGACATTAGAAAACAATCTCAGAAGTACTACTGATAAGCCTAGTCATTTATAGGATGCAAAGGTACATCATCAGAAAGGAATATCTATTCCCTACTGTTACCACCAAGCAAAATAACTGCAATATAACTCAAGAAATTTATTGTTATGCAGTCCAACTAAAATCAGGAAAGTTCAGAGATGCAGAAGATAATTTAAAAATATCTCCAGAAATAATGGAAACCAAAGAAGATAAGCTTCTCAAAAAGCAAAGATAAGCTATGTACAAACAATTCTTCAAGCTGATGGCTGTTGAGTTATGAGAAACAGCCATAGTATTTTCTTCTTTTCTTAAGACACACAAGGTGAGGTCAGGTACTCGCTTATTAAGGACCCATCTATAAAATGAACCCCATACAAAATATTATTCTGGTTTCCTCTATTGACAGATTACTCATGTAAGCAGCTGGACAATATCAGTGACTATTTCTAGAATGAGTTTCAGGAATCACTAAGAAGCCAGCTAAAATGAGCTAAAACACACAAAGGAGGCAAATGCAGCTGTCCCCAGCTACAGATTCTAGCTGTCACATTGGGCTCTTGGCACTCACAGGCTGGCAGCACAGTCCAAGCTGCTATTCTGGTAAGAAACACAACCACATGAAAGCAACACAAGCAGATTATATTAGACTACACTGACCAAAGCAGAGCTGAACAGAAAAGAGTGTATTTACTTGTCCTAGGTTAACTGATGAGGTGTTCTTCACCACATCCTGTGAAAGGTGAAAAAACATGTCAGTAGTAAAAAGGGGAGCAGAAGAGTCACACAGCTTTTACTTTCCACAACCGTTCATTAAAGACTGGCACTGCCACACAAGTTCTATCTTACTGGTCTTTCTTGGTGCAAGTAAAGTCACATGTAAATGGAGAATAGTGCACAGATTCAAAGAAAAAGTTTCTGTGGTAACTGAACTTTAACTTTCACTCCTATAGGCTCATCTGCCTATTTAAATACTGTGATGCATGTGCACTGCTCCAGCCACAACTCATCTCTTTGTCCTGTGTCGCACAAAACCAACTGAAACATTTTTGTTCAACAGGTACTTTCCTGTCAGCTGCAGAGCTAGTTAGAGAAAAGGCAACATAAATTATTGCCATATGTTATTTGTTACTCTAAACTGCAGGCAAAAAAAACCCTGGCCTTGTGGTCAGGTTAGCAGTGTTTTCATCAGTATAATCTTTCACAGACACTTTTCAGAAATGTTGACTAAAAATTCTTGGACAAAACCATGCTTGGGTAATCTCCCCAAAATTACACACTGTAGAGTATTACACACTCTTGTGAGTCACATTATGTTAACAACTAAATAACATCAAATTCTGTTTGCTTTCCCTTACTGTATTCTTCAAACAGCACTAAATAATTTTATGAGTATTTCTAGAAATTTTTTGTTTGGTATTTGCATCAAGATTTCTGACTTGCAGGTAACTGTCATTTCAGCCCACTCCTCGAGCTGATGAAAACTAAAGGATGTGCTCCACAAATACAAGCACTGCTGTTAGGCTACCCATAAGCAAATCTGCAACATTTGGTACTCCTTATCACACATACCCTTTTATTTCACTAGAGAAATTCTTAACATCTTTTGCATGTTCTAGGCTTATAATTTTTGGACAAGCAGCAACTTACTAGGAAGGCCTTCCTTACTACAGACACCTTCCAAATTTCTGTGTAAGTTTTTGAAATGACTAGATGGTGTGTGACAGTAATAGTACGGGACAGAATCTCATAACCCAGGAAATAAACTGCTTTCTTAATATCTTACTAACTCTGTGTTTCAGGTTTACGTGGTAAGTGGTTGGCAGAGGAGAGGTTGCTGTGGGAAGAGGCCAGAGGCTGCTCTGTGCAGGACACAGCCAGACCAAACACACAAAGGGCAGAGAACAGCTGAGTCCCTTAGCCAAGCTGGGGACACTTCTGGGAAAATATGTTTAAGAAAGGGAACACTAGAGTCAGAGCAAAGTGGAGGAGGAACATCTCCATGGAACAGCAGACATCCCCTGCAGTCCATGGAGGATGACACAGTGGAGCACAAGGATATTCCTGAAGGAACTGAAGCCCATGGAGAGCCCAGATCAGAGCAGAAGAAAGACATGATGAGGAAGAAAGCAGAAAGACACCATTATGTACTGGCTACAATGCCTCTGCCATTCTCCATGTGAGCGTGCATGGCAGGGGTAGGGTATGTGAGAAACAGAGCTGAGCCTGGGGGAAGGGGGACGAAAGGTATGCTGTTTTGAGTTTGTTTCTCACAACCTGAATCGATTTTAGTTGGCAATAAATCAGCTATTTTTTCCCAAACAGAGTTTGTTTTACCTGCAATGGTAATTGGTAAGCAATTTCCCTGTTATCTCAATCTACTGTTTTACTATTTCTGTTTTCCCTATTTTACCCCTGCATTACCAGACTGGGGGTGGTAGGTTGGACAAGTAAGCAGCTGGATGGGAATTTTGCTGTTGGCCAAGTCTGGCTCAGAACACACCACTTAAAAGAAATTATCCTCTGAATGTCAACCTCTAAAACATACTATGTCAGTAAAGTTAACAAAGTTAAGCAAGTCTTAGTGCTAGTAGACTCCTGCCTGCTACCTTGTGATTTCTAACTGCACCAGAAAACTTCAGAGGGAGTTAGAGCTGCAAATCTCTGCTTTAATCCTTTATTTAGAAGTTTCAGTCTACTTCATTTGAATTATGAAAAACAATATACAGCCTCAATCACCAAAGTAACAAAACCTTTCAATGCGACATTAATATATTTAACCACAAGCCTGACTAAAATAAAGCAGATTACCACAGCTTGCATCAATGATGTAATTGTATAAATACTGCCCATTTGTTGTGCTAATTCATAATTAAATAATGTGGGAGACAATATTATCCTTTACAACAAATTTATTAAAAAACATATTAATGAATGATATGCCTGTTCATGAGTCTTCCAAAAAAGGTTGTGCATGAAGGTGCAGAACATTCAAGACATTTCCATGTGGGGGAGAAACTACAGCAAGCAGACAGAACAATAAAATGCTCTATTCCATTGAAGCTTTTCAAGTTGAGAGTGCACATACCTCAAATCCTTATTCATAGTTTTTCCTAAAGATCCTCATGACAGGATCTTTCAAGCAGCTACACAAGTGAAACAATTTTCATCTGGTAACAGCAGCAGCTGGTGTGCCATGAACCCATTCTCAGCCAAACTCAATTCTGTAATGAAGCTAGAGAGGGACCAGCTCCATACAGGACTTAGAGAAACCATATTCTTGAAAACTGGTGGTCTGAATCCTGATTTATCTAACAGAATTGTAAATCCTGAGCAACTCTAAAGTTTGTATCACACACATAGACAAAAAAAATGTTACTACCTCCTTTTCCTTCATATAATTTTTAACCTTCAGTTTAGCAGTTGTTCAATAATTAGACTTATCAACAGATACTCAGGATTAACTTGAGAGGTACTGTGCAAGTGAAATACAACAGTTTTAAGCAGTGGAAAAAACAGCAGCATTACAAAAAAAAATTCAGACTACAGCATTTTTCAGTATTTTTTTTAAATTGTTTTCCTTCACACTAAAGAGCACAGTATATGGAAATCACACTACAGCAATGTTTTATTTTATTTTGCCTGTCAATATATTAGGCTCCTTGCTTTTCAAAAGATATGGCAGGGTAAGAGTCTTATAGAAGAAAAAAAGTCCTTTAAACCAAAAGTAAATTAAACTAGATCTTCTTAGACTTTTTCTATGGTATTTTCAAAGAATCTACATTTTAGCTTTTTGCCTTCTACTGCACATATAGTCCTCAGGTGTCTGCCATACTCAGCTGCGGGTGCTAACAAGCAGGGTCTTACACTGACTCATTTCCAAGTGAACAAAGACCTTAACACCCATTAAAGCATGACTGAAGTCAATAGATGCTGAATGCAGGCACAGAATTTGTTATTCTTTAAACGTGATCTTTTTATGCTATCTTCTTTTATATTTTACAAAATATGTAAATAAATGGTCTTTCAGTAATACAGCCAATGCTACTACTTTATTCTACACATCTTGCAATACTATTAAGTATCTTACTTCCTATTTTAGGGTTTTTTTTTTCTACATGCTATTTTCCTTCCTCACCCTGAATTAGGCATCCATCCCCCTCTTTTCATCTTCTGTAGTCTAGTGTCTTTTGGCAGCACTTGAAGGGTTTCATGGCTATTTGCCTGCTCTAGGCCTTTGTTTCTGAAAAAAATGCCCAGACTTTGTAGTATCCTTATCTTAGGCTTGTTACTCTCATTAATTGAGAACACACACACACTGTTCTACTTCTTCACATGATTAGAACTACAAAATCTTTTTCTGTTTCAGTGCTACAAAAAAAATAAATTAAACATCTGAGGGCTTTACAGAAAGTATGTATCCAAAGACTGCTTGCCTTGTAAAGATCATTTCATGTGGTTGTCTTGTATACATTCAACAACCTTCAGAGTGGCTGTAAAGACTGTGTAGACTGGATGCCTCACTTGCCAAGGCAATGTATTGACAGCAATATCTGCATTCTTTAAGAAACGTTTTGAAGTGTTACTCAGAAGTATTTGTTGCAGATGTTGTGTCACCCAATCCAAATATCGCTATTTTACAAGGTCATCTCACTGCCTATTATATTTTAAATTGCTGAATTCAGTGTACAGCACAACTAACTATGACTACCTTTCTGCACTGAAAACAAAGGGTCTCCCTCAAAAAATCAGCCAGCAATCTAATTTCACATTTTAAGATAAAGTCACAGATTTGCTGAAGGCGTACTTAATCTCTCCACTGCTCTGTTCAGATCTGAATTCTCCTAGCACCATTTGTCCCTTTCCCCAAATCTATGAAAGCAGTGATACATAGGCAGTGTCAGAGAATCACTGAATTAGGTTGGAGAAGATCTCCTAGATCCAGTCCAACCTATGACCAAACACTACCATGTCAACTAAACCATGGCACTATCACATCCAGTCTTTCCTTAAACACCTCCAGGGACAATGACTCCTCCACCACTCTGGGCAGCCCATTCCACTGCCCAGCCACCCCCCTTCTATGAAGAAATTTCCTCCTTATGTCCAACCTAAACCTCCCACGGTGCAGCTTAAGACTATATATCCTTTGTTTTTCAATAAAAATAATATCTGAGCAATAATGGGTTTTTTCCCTATGGTTTTGTCTAATAGCATCAATAAAGTGTGCATCAATAGCAAAATAACTGCATTAAAATACAAAGATTTCCCCTCCCCAGGTTCTCAGTAGCCCTACTGCTGGTATCCAGTGAGCACAGAAAACAACATAAAACCAAAGAAAACCACCACCACAACATAATCTAACCAAAAAAAAAAAAAATCACTCTACATGAAGAGGGGGTGCAAAAAGATAAACAGAGATAAATAAAAAAAAAGGCAGAGTGGGAGGTGTTGGCAGAGAACAGGGCCAATCTACTGACAGAAATCTTAGTAAGTGCCAGAACCAAGTGCTAGTTAAGCCCTTGACTCCTCACATATATATGACAGTGTATTTGTACAACCGATAGTGACTCTCTCACAAAACCTTAGCTACACGTGATACAGAGTAAAGACCTGGAATCTAAGTCACAGCAACATGCTGAATGATTTACTTGCATAATGCATATCTCATTTGTCATAGTAGATAGAAATTTATGCCAATGAAGCAGACACCAACGCATACAGAAAGGTTCATCATCAAGGCAGATGAATATCACTGTAGTAAACAGCATTCCCACCTCTCCCTCGGAATTTTTATTGTGATGCTGAGTAGGTTATATGTTAAAAAGGCAGAGGGAGCCTTTATTACATTGAGACAGCTAAAATGGTTTAGAAAACAGCAAAGTAGTTATATGCTTAATTACATCATTAAGCACTGTAATGTTACAGAAACTTAAACCATAATACTTTGTGTTGAAACCCCACAAAAGCTTAAAAAATTAAAATCTAGTATTTTCATTTTGTAATCTCAGTTTGTCATATACAAGATACTATCATTACCACAGTTCAGACTTGCAGAAAACTTCCCCAGAAAAATTTAAATACATCAGTATTACAAGGAAAAAACACTCTCAGAGTGAATGTGTAATTTGGATTGAATTTTTGACTGGGGATGATAAAAAAGATTATGCCTACTCACTGAATAATTGGTTAGAATCACTAAGCACCTTGTGCTAATTGCTAGGGAAAATGAGAAAATATAGTATTTTATCATCCTAATTTATCATTAGGATGTGAAACATCCTAATGTTTCACACAAAGGAAAATACTTCTGGCATATTTTCACTCCTTTTAGTGACTGCAACCCTGGTGTTCTTCTAACAAAGAATTTATATGCAACACTGATAAACAGGGACTCCAGAACTACTACAGCAGATGAGAAGATGAGATGAGAGGGACAGTAGTTAAAATTTGGCAGCTCTGAAGGTTGAAGATGTCCTTGTTCTTTGCAAGAGAGTTAGACGAAATTACCTTTAAAAGTCCCTTCCAAACCAAACCATTCTATGGTTCTCTGAAGGTGAAAAACCAATTTGAATTGACCAGTAGATGCCACTTGACACACTTTGCTGATCTAGATCACGATCTAAGGTCATTTTTTCCTTGTCTCAGGTCACAGAAGGATCAAAAATCTGTATCAAAATTTATGTTGGTATTTCCAAGGCTCTGTAAGACCATATTTCTCATTTGTTGCTTATGTAGTTCATATTTCAGGTTAAACTGCCCATGATTTGTAACAAGCTGATGAACAATATAAAGAAGCAAGCCAATTAACAGTAAGACACTGAATAATGAATAAGTTTCAGATACATAAAAGGTAAATGTGTTAAAGATGAAAGCATCAATTTAATGAAGTTCAAGGTTGCTGCTAATCCTGTAGAAATTAAAAGGTCACAGGTCACAAATTCCTGTAGAAAACTGCAATATATTACCAGAACATACAGAACTAAAAGAAAAATTAATGGTATCATAACACATAGGCTTTGCTACATAAGAATAACATCAGCTCTTACATATCAGCTCTGAGGACAACTGTCTACCAAACACAAACTGACCCACATTTGGCCTCAGCACAAGTGACAAACAAGATCAGCTCAGGCCAAAAAGAGCGGACCTGGCAAACAAACCACCTTTGATTCAGCTACTACTGTATGCTGGCTTCTGTGGTGAGTATATACTTTCCCATTTAATTCCAGCTCTTTAAGAGCAACAGCTGCACAAGTCACCTTGTGGTTGGAATGAATAATATACTAGATTCCTTATGAACTTTAATCTAAAACCAGTTTTATTACACTACTGCATGTTCAGCATCTGCACATATCAACTTCAGCAAGCGTATCAGAAGGTGAAATTATGAGTGGAGTGAGTTTGGTTGCAAATAGTACAGCTGAAGTACTAAAGATTTACTTCTCATTCCAGCACGAGAAACCACATTATAAAGGTGCACAGATTCATCTGAGTTAAAGTACCTGCTTATTGGTCTTTTTTTCCCACTAAATTTAAATGTCAAATTTATTTAAATATTACCTATGAATTACTGTTGAATTATAAGTATGTTTTATGTTACCACATTTCAAAGTACATTTTAAAAATATATATATTAAAGGCTATTTGAACCTAGCATATATAACTGTGCATTTAGATATTTGAGTTTTCAGATTACAGTGAACTAAATGGAAAACATTGCAATGTTTAGATACTACCTTCTTTCCCCCCCACATTTTTAACCTTAATACTTAGGAGGAAGTGAAATAACACAGTTTTACAAACCTGGAAATTCACAATACATGTTCCTCAGTTTTTAATTTTTGTGCTTTTATTTCTCTAAGAAAGGTAAGGGAAAGAACAAAACCCCAAAATACAGCAAAAGGAAACAAAAAACCCATCTTGAAATCTCCTTTGTACTCTATGTACTTCAATATAAAACCATCTTCCAGGTGTTTATACAGAGAGAAATAACATTTGAGAGGTCATTCTTTAGAAAAAGCAATTTGGCTGTACAGTAGAGACAAAATTAGATGAAAGCTAAGCTGTCCAGATCATCTGGTCTTGCTCCTGCTCTCCATTTTTCTTTCTAGACTGAACAAGACTGTGGAAATCTGCACAAGGAACTGAGCTGGAACACTGATCTGGCTAAAAACTTATCCTGCAAAACAATTTCCCTTTCAACATGTATCAGTTCCCCACGTTCACCATAACTGCACAACTTACTGTGCCAGCACACAAAGACACAGGGCAGTTGTGCACTCCTCTTCCTTCATACAGTATCTATGTCAGCTAATAGCATATGCAGCATTCTAAACTATTATCCAGTTGTTAGCTACTTTAAAAGCAAAGGGAAGAAAAATCCTGTACTACCACATTCTTACAAGTGGGAAGGAGTGGTTGGTACACCAATACAGCTTTTATGTTGTGCCCCTTCCACAGAGATAAAAACCAATTGTTTTCTGCAAACACAAGAAAAAAACAGTTAACTAACTGCTCTAATGTATTTAAGCAAAAAACATCTCTAAATGCTTCTTACTTCTAAAACAAGCTGGACTAAAAGTACCTTACAGTATTTTTGGCAAACTAAACTGAGAAGGCAAGTAACTTCCAAACATGAATAAAACAGAAAAGGATTTGTGCTACATTTTCAAGACACAAATCCTATTATTCTTATCACTTGTAAACCACATCACATGACTTGAGTTTCATGCAGAGAAAAAGAACTAATTAATCCAGAGTGTAAAACAAATTAAGTGTTTCTAAAACAAGAGCAATTATACTAATGTTACTATAACTGTATCAGAGTTAGGACAATGGCTATTGAATGATGAAAGTCACATTTCTGCCCTTTTTTACCTTTAAAAAAAGAAAAAAGACAGGTGATGGTGGTAGTGTTGTTTACAATTAAGAAATGTACAAGTAAAGTTTTATATACTTTGCAGTTATTTGCTGGACAACATAAGTGGGCAGAATGAGAGACCAATGTGAAACCATGTGTTCACACTGTAAGGCTATGGGATTACAATATACCAGAAATTAATAAAAACCAGTACAGTTTGAAGTGCACCTTTTTAAAGGTTAGATTTACTGAATGGCTACTAGTCAGAATACAGCTGATTCCCAAACTGATTAAAACAATTAAAGAGAATGAAAACATGACAGTGTCATACAGCAATAAATTGTCCTTCCATCACAGGTGAAACAATGCCAGTTTGGGTAATTATAAATAAAGATCTATGTAAGGAAAACAAATATGCATGAAAGTTCACAAAGAAATTATAGCATAAGAAATAGGCGCAGCATTGGAGATTCAAAAAAACCTGGACAAAGTTACTGTGTCAGAATTTTGATTTATGAAATAGCTTAAAAAAAGTAGAACAAAAGCAATCTAACTGGAATACAACCAATAAAGGATTCAAGACACACCTACCACAATCCGTAGTTAGGCATTCAAAAGAATGCAAATTTATTTAAACATTCAGAAAGAAGTAAGACTATTGTTAAGAAAACTTTTAAGTACTGATGATAGAAATCAACACTGTGGCTTGCCATGTGACCAGGTTTACATTTTTGCTCCAGAGAAGTTTGAGGTTAACCAACTAATAATTAACATCTGCACTCAACTGGAAGATATATAGCTCTAGGGATGTGTATTACAAAATGGGCTATTTTCTAAAGTACCTTTATTCTAATTTTAAAAAAGTGCTTAAAAGTCCAATTTGTAGTTCATTGCTTATAAAAAAAAATTGTGCAGACAAGCCCCCTGTGTACACTATAAACATGCATAAAGTAACTTTCCTTTTTCTAATGGAACCACATATAACAAAAGACTGTCTAACTTCAAATGGAGCTAGTACAGTCAGAATTATTTTTAAAACATTCCTAGTCCCAAGTAAATTATTTCAGCAAAAGAAGAATCACTGCAAAAATAAGCAGACTCAAGACAGTAAAATTACTACTCTTCATGCAGTTATCACACCATGTTTGAACAACACAAGCTGTCTTGTTACCTGCCTGTATTTTAGGGCCCATGAATCCTGTCCATATGTGTGAGGCTCTTAATTTGAAGCTCTCTATCTTGATTCATTTTACTACATGCACTTCAATCCAAAACTTTCATCACATACTTTGTGGTAACATTTGACTATATAAAGATGCTCTGTACCGCTGTTCCCTGAAGAGAGGGAGGACAAAAAAAGTATTTTATTTCCATGTGTCTAATTCTCAGAAGAACAGACCTATTATGAATCAGATGGATCTTTTTTCTTGGTCCAGAGACCTACCTTTTTTTTAAAGCATGAGATTCATGCAGTCTAATGAGTCAAGCATCATACTGTTTCAAAGGGGTTTAGCAACAGATTGGACCCCTTCAAAAGGTAATTCATCCTACATTAAGACAGCAGTTTTACAGACAACACCTCTCCCAGTGTTTCAGGGGCACAAACAGCTACTTCCAGAAACAGCAAGACAAGAAAGCAAAAAAAGCTATTTCCTGCCATGTAAATTTAGAAATACATTTTACAGGGGCATGTTATATGCACTCAAATTTGAATAAGTTAGAGGAAATTTCAAGCTGTTAGCACAAGATGCGTTTTCTAAGAAACTTCCAGTATTTTCTACCATGTTCTACAATATCCTTACTTTTTACCTGTGTTATAGTCACCAGATAAATTAGGTTTCCTCCTATTACCATCCAAGATTAAAATACAGGAATATGTAACACAAAGCAAAAAAGCACAAAACCTCCACAAATGCACACTGAGAATCATATTTTTGTGATATTTGCAAGATTTTAAATTAAATTATACATTTCACTGCCTTTTTTAAACAGAGGAATGGTCAATGGACATCACCTCCTTAAAGTCTTGTTAGGAGCATGTTCAGCTTAAATAATCCAAGCCAGTGATGTTAATCAGAAACATCAAATGCAATCTACACTGCCAGCAAATAATACTGATTCTATGCTATTAAACTTTACAAGAAATACAATGCAGAGTGCTTGACAGCTTGCTGCTGAAGAGTATAAAGTCCTCTCAACTAAGCCCATAGCTGCACTTGCCAGAAAGTATTCATCTTCTGAAAAATACTTTCTTCCTTGCTTAGTTCTCCTTTTAAAAACTGTTTCAACCAGACCAATATTCACTCAAGCTGGGTTACTTTGTTATGGACACAAATTAATAATGCTGAATGTGGTGAATATTAAGTGAAGGACACCTACTTTCAATAAATGAAGCCCACTGTGTAGAGGAGACCAAATCTTTCTGTGACTGGTGAGGATCCTGCACTAAATGTGATGATGTCAGCTGCTCCTGCTACAAAACTTCTCTCTCCATTCCACTTGAAAATTCCCCAGTGATTCATTCTGACTTGCATTTCATCAACATGGGTTGTGCAAAGTTCTTACTGAGTAAGAAATCTCCAAAGGCATGGAGGCTTCTTTCAGTGGATGGGTCTGACTATTTGGAAACATTTGTTTCCAAAACAATTCTGAGCCATATTTTGCAATGAGTGCTCATGATCTCAGAAAAAGACAAGGGCAATGGAAATGCCAGGAAGGTCTCCCAATGCCGTAAATCAAATCAATGCCAGTGAAATACTTGTATTGCCATAAATATATCAATCTGTCTAGAAATAAAGATAACTGTTTCAAAGAATATTGTGATGATCAGAACACTTGATGCTGAAGTGTTTAATGCTAACAGGAACAAAAATACAATTGCTTCAGAAAAAAACAACAGTCTTTCTCTGTCTATTTCACACAGCAGAGAAGCAAACCACATCTGGCCTGATGCTGTGCTCTCCTGAAGGTGCTTTTTAAAGTGTTACTTATGCTAGAAGGAGGTTTGAATAAAAACAGACTGGGCTTGCCAAACTACAATTGTATTTACTAAAACAGTGACTTCATTATGCTGATGCACTTGCCTGGTCTTTCAGTAGATCTAACCACATCCAGCACTACCTGAAAAAAGTGTCTGCATTGTCATTTACATCCTTCTGGAGAAGAGTTTCCTCATACAAAGGAAACAAGAAAGTAGCATCTGCCAAAATACAATCAGCCTCAGAAATGTTTAACAATAATGGATAAATGGTAAAGCCCAATGATTCTATGAACCCAGACACCCTGCTTTTGCAACTGGCCAAAATGTCAGTTTTGCAACTGGCCAAAATAACAGCTTATCCTGTTTGAAAGGGAGAAAGAATCAAGTAACAAATAAATTCTAGACACATCACTTTAATTTATAAGGTATGCATTCACTACAGGATTGTCTCTTAGAACCAGAAAGAGCAAACAGGAGGTAGAAGCCACTTGCCCTTTATGCCCTGAGCTATGTGTGAGACCACGTGCCATATTGGCATCCTCTCTTCAGCCACAAGCAGTCGGAAGAATCCAATCCTGCATATGCTGAATTATTAATCAGATACATTTCTAAGGACAAGCACATCTCAAAAACTGGCTTATCAAGCTAAAATTTACTCAAATTATGAATTTAACAGCTGCTTTTGGAAGACAACAAAGGACTCTGCTCTATGACACTAATCTCCCTCTCCCACAGTAAGAAAATGGCAGAGAGACCCTGATTATCCACGGACACATTTCATGGAGATGTTACATTTAGTTTCAAATTCTAATTCCATTGTGGCAATGACACCAGCTGAAGACACTATAACGGATTGCTCAAATGCTTTGAAAGCACAGGCAAGATGTTTTGCCTGTCATCCCTGGAAGTATGAGCACATGCACAAGCTACAGCAGGTTGAACCAGCACATAAATTTACAGCATATCAGCTGCTCCTGCTATGACAGTTTGCATAGCTGTTACTACAGGGTAACACCATTAAAGTGGTGCTGCAAAGCTAGTGAACTCACTCATGAGCTCCAAGAAAGAGAAAGCACAATCCTACTCACAGATTATATCTAAACTCCCAGCATTTGGGGTCAGCTGTTTACATACAGCTCAGATCTGCACAGTGAACTCTGAAATAACACAAGGAGCCTAATGGGGAGCCGGAATGCAAATTTTTCTTCCTCACACACCTGTACTCCACGTTCTGAGACTGAACTACAAGCAGTATTTCCCAACCAGAAGCAAGCCTGCACTGAATACAGCACTGAATCCTATTGATGCAGTGGACTGATAGTTAATATTCTTTTTTTTTTTAAGTTATGGGGGAAGACTTCTTTGATTTGTCTATATTCCAGGACATTACAGACCTGGTTGTCCAGTGGTTTACATGACAAAAGCAGCCATTCTAGAAAGATCTGTATCTTTCTTTAGGAGAAGACGTGGCTACCACTTTCTTCTAACAAGCAGCTCATAAGTCTTTAAATTCCTCTCTCTAGAATTCTTCATTACTTATGTGTCTGTTTGAATTTGACTAGCCTGAATTTCAGGTATTATTTTTCCTGTGGTTTTCTTACTGAACTAGAACTTCTCATCACTTCTTCACAAGCTCCTGATGCCATTTAATTAAAGTTTACTTCAGTATCCTCTAGAGGGGAAAAAAAATTGTTTTGAGCATTCTTCTAAGCCTCCTATATTTTTCTTACATACTTTAAAATGCATTGGCACAGTCACACTGTTTAGCACATCTGTTTCACAAATGCTACCTTCAACCTCTGGCATTCTGTTGCAACCAAAAATGACATTAGCCCTTTTCAGTATCATACCAATTATTCATTCAGCCACTTGTCTGCAATGATCTGAAATTCTTTTCACAGTCCCTGTTTTCCATACCATGGACTTTGTTTACATTCTTTGTTCTTACATACAACACCACAATTTGTCTGAACACTCAAACTCTATGAAGTGATCTAGATAACATAGTATGACTGCTACTATTCTTTGTCTTTCTTGAATCCTATGAACATTACATGTTACTTATACAAACTAATTGCATGGTCAACTGGCACTAGAATAGTTTATTATAAATAAATATTATCATCAGTAGCTTCTCATATAAAATATTTATGTTCCTTAAAGGGATGAAACCTCCAAAGTTACTGGCCTTTTCTAAAGATCAAACTCCAGCTCTTACTCTGCAGCCACATATAATTCAAAACAAATGAAAGCCTAAGGTATCACGTGATACAGTTATCAGAAAACTTTTACCTTGAATGTTACATTGCAGTGAGAAATAAAATAAAAAATTCTCAACCAGCTCTCCCGTGTCCTCTACTCTCAGTAAGTTACTTTAGTAAGTTTTACTACAGTTAGAAAGGATATTGTTCAACAGGGCAGAAAGAGACAGTATGCTTGTACTTCATGGCACACAGCTAAGGAACAATAAATTAAACAAGCAGTACAAGAATAAAAACCTAAAAGTGCATCAATAAGAATACCAAAAAAATGTGCAAAAATATGCAAGAGTATGTTTACCATAGAGCTCAAACCCAGGCCAACTGAAAACAAGACACATTGTATATTAAAACCATAGTAACATTTCTAACTACATATATTTTATCTGTATATATAGTAGTTAGACTATGTGGGTGTGTTCGGACAAAAAAGGAGCACTCTGGCTGAAATGTTTACATTCTAAAATTTTACTTGTGGGACTAAAAAAAGCTCTGTCAAACTCAAAATTTATTTACATACTTCCTTTATTTTTATCTTTTCATTTGTGTTGCAGTATTCCTAGTTTAACTTTACTCATTTTAACCACCAAAGCTGATAATTTAAATCTTCTGAAGGGATACTCTGCATGCTAAGTGAACTGTTAAACGCCAACAATCAAATGCAACCTAATCTGAACTATGCAAATTTTACTAAGTGTTTGCTGTTTGCCTTTGTTCCCTGATTGAAGATTTAATCACTTACTCACTTCATATCATGTCTCTCCTGAAACTCAGTTCAGAGGTCTGTAATGCTTCATCATGAGCAACTAGGGCGCATCTCTTTTAGCTGTATTGAGCTTCTCCCTTATATCACCTGGATGAACTCATGCTCCTTTTTCCAAATAGGATAGATAACTATTACACTTCTATTCTTAGGGAATCACAAATTGTTCATCACTATGTGGTGGTTTAATAAAGACATCAGAAGAAAACCAAACCACAGAAATGGTAAAGTAAGTGACCTAGATTTACAAAGTTTTTCTAAATACATCTTATGACAGAGACCATCTCTCTCAAGTAGGTGCAGAACAAATATCTTAAGTTTGGTAAAATTCATATCTACAGATGATATTCCTTCAGAACTGACAAAGAGCTCCATTAATAAGTACCACATAAAAATGATTTTAGTATTCTTTCTTTTAATTGAAGAAATAGAATGAGATAAAATATTTCAACAAAACAAAGAAAATCTACAGTACAAACTAGTTGGATAAACCCATTTTTAATGCAGGTATATTAAATGCAATTCTTCTGTCATGTAACAGATAGGCAGAACAGTTGAGGTTGGAAGGCACCCTGGACACCATCTAGTCCAACTTCCCTGCTCAAAGCAGAGTCATCTAAAGCAGGTGGTCTATGGCAATGTCTATGACTTTAGTTAGGAGGATCTTCCCCTCCATTTGACTCCAGATTCTACACAAATATATTTTAACAAATTTTTAAGCCATCCAATCACAACCACAGTTAGCCTTAAGCTCCCAAAAAATTAAACAAAAGAAAAAGCAGTGTGGTAGTTTTGCTTCAAGAAAATAAATATAATGAATTACTGTGTGTATGAAGCATCCTAATTTGACACTAATTATATTGGCATGGCTGAAGCTTTACAAAACTTGCTTCAGAAAAGAGATTTCAAACCTGAAAGTTTGCTGCTTTTCATTTTAATATCCACATATGTATGTTCTTTTACTCTTTTTATTGACTAGCAGCTTACCTGGGGCTCTACATTTTTCAGAATGCAGGTAAAATGCACATAAATATGGTATTACTTTCTACAGCTCCATGAACAATCAAACAGTAAAGCACTCTGATATTCTGGACCACCACTACTGGCACTCAGATTGGCATAGTTTTAACTGCTATTGTTTCAGGCTGACAGCTAAGCACGCATTAGATTGACTTTGTTTTGGTGCTGAATGTTTCCTTGCAACTACAACTACAGAACTGCTTCTCATTTAAAAACAAAGTTAAAATGACAAATCACAAAACAAGGGTTCCCAAGAGGCTTTTCTTTTATGTCCCCTGGAATTGCTGCAATTATTCTTAGAAGTCTGACTTGGCAAAAAAATTCTGTTTAAATTGAAGATGGCAAGGAAGAAGACTGTTGTATGTATGTATGCATACAAAGTTGCAGTAACAGAAGTTTATTTATTCAGGTTTTGAAAATTTATTTCTACTAGTTACTATGTTCAGAAAAAGGTATCAAATACCTATACAAGTTTAATACAAAAATTTCACATCTTACGATATTAAGCCTCTGAGTTGAATGGATCATGGAAACGAACAGGAATGTTTAAAGAATACAACTTGCTTTTCCAACGCACTGAGAAAATCATCATCACTATCCAGTTGCATCAATCCTGCATCAATCCTAAATCCTCAGTTCTGATCTGTAATCTGTTTAAAAGCTGCATATTTTAGTAAGAGGATAGAGGCCATCTACATTTAAGACACCCAGACGGCTTAAATTAATTAAGCTACTTAGTAGAACCTGGTAACCAGAATAGCAACATCCAAGCCAAATACAGACAGCCCACTGCATTAATGAAAGGTCCAGGTAGACTAAGGGTTTTCATACAAAAATAGGGCTAGTATACATGTGGAAAAAACCCAAAATAACAAAAAGCATGCTGGAGAGTTTAAGATTCACTATTAGCTAAAGAAGGGAGCAATGTGGACAGAACAGAACTCTCAGGATACTGTACACTTAGCAAGTAAACAGGATAAAGTCTCCTTACCACACTAACAGGAGGCAAAACTTGCAAATAACAATACAGATTAACTATGAAAGGTAATTTGTTTTTAACATAATTTTTGATAAAACTATTAACCCATTGAAATCAGAAAATCATACTAGTTGGTTTTATACAGTGGATTCAATGCTTTTTACCCAAGAGCTTACAGAAACAAGCATTTATTATCAGGTCTTATTTCAGCTGGTGACAGAATACACATATGGTAACCTTCTCAAAAAGTTGTTTCCCTGTGCTACAACTACTGGAATAGTAGAAGCTACCATAAAAGGAAAAAAAAAGAGAACTAGAAGCTACTGAATATATTTTTCTTTTTATTGTCAGAGAAGCAATAGTCTTCATCTCTTTGAAAATACTTTTTGCTTTATTCACATATGTTCAGATGCACCTACCAGGTGTTTGTAACAAACACCAGCCAGTGACTCTTCATCTTCACTACTCTTTCTTCTTCCATGTACCTCTAGTGGTATGTTCTACTTTTCACGCTGAGATCCTCTAAAAGCATTTACCAGCACATACTGTCAGCTTACATGTCCCTTGAGAACAACTGCAGCCAGATGACTGGAGGACTACAAGCTCCAAAAATAATTTGAGCTGCATCATCACAACAAGCTTGAGTAAGAAATGTGCTTGAATTCTAATCTGTGATTTTTCCTAAAATCAGTAAGCTTGACCAAATCTGAAAATACAGGTAGGTTGTTAAAGTACTTTTGGAGAAGAACCAAACAAGCACTACTGCTAATTGCTTAGTGATGACACACCTTAAATGAGCACTTAAGAGTCTTCCTCAGAAGCAATTATTTATGTGTCCAAGATTTGAAAAGAAAAACCATGTTCCTGAAGCCATGCAACGACTTCATACTAATGATCTTGTATCAGGAGACAGATAAATAAGTTTACACAAGTTCAGAAGTACACTGAGGAATCACAGCTCCAGGGGTTTTTTGTCCCTGAGGTCTGTTGGACAGTTATTGCTGCAGTTAACTCATAAAGTCCATAAAGATTACTGATTAGTAAATGGTTTTAGGCTGTTGAAGTATAAAGTTGCCATCATCTCTTGCTCCTTTAAAAAATAAGTAAAACATTTCTCAGGATGTACTGTTTTGTAAAGCAACACACACTACTTAACCAGAGGCCCCAGTTAAAGTCTAGAAAAATCTCTTTGAGAACACCAGTACCACGGAACAGAAATTTTCCTATTCTCATGTTTCAGATTTGAAATTACTTGCGTTTTATTTCCAGTACTAACGGTTTCACTTCTATTCTGAACAATGGTATTTATTTCACTGTCCCAGCTCCTGGTCCTTTTGAGAGAAAGGTTTAACTTTGAACAATAATGATAAAATTATTAATAATGAGTTTAAGAAGCAACTGACACACCTGAACTCGCTCAGGTATGCAAAACAGAAGAACCTGGAAGTAGTGATAGCAAAGTTCAGGAAAATGAAGAAAAGAACACATTTTCTTATTTGCAATTAGACCAAAAAGTGGAAACAGGACAATGTAGATTCAAATTATTCAGGTTAGATTACCAGTGCAGCACTGTGCCTGTATATAAATTAGGAATTTACTTCTACTTATAATTTTATAGATATTAGAAGCATTTTTGAAAGCCTCACAGGAAACTGACAGAAAAAACAAAATTGAAACTCTAGCACCCTAGCCATGAGACTGCTCTTACTTCTCCAGTGGGCATTCAAACAAGTGTACTGGAGGAAATGGACCATAATCAGAATGAAAAATCAGTGCTTAAAAAATATTTCACGTAGTTGGGACCAACACTTTGCTGATTATTTGGAATCCAAGTCAATTAACTTGAATGTACTTATTTTTCTTCTGATATGAAGTGAATCAACAGCAAAGCACAGATCCAGCAGAACTTCTCACACAGATGGCTGATACATCATGGTATTAACAGTTATGGCTGTGGACTGGGAAAAGAATCTGAAACCCTCCAGAAAATAATAAGCCTTGTGCAAGCTTAAAGAGAAGGTGACTAATAAAACTTCCAGGACCCTAGCCTTTTCAGAGCTAAAAAATTTCCTCTTGAAAAAGCAGAGAATTGCCATCCAAACCACCAGAAGACCTTGAAATACAAAACCACAGGTAAAGCTATTTATTTTCTCTCTTGGCTTTAACCAAAACAATAATTCACTGCTGTCAATGGTGTGTTTCTGCACTGTCCTGTTCTAAAATCTATGTTCCAAACCTTTTAATTATATGTAGTATAAACAAATGTTAATTTCTTCAGGGAAAAAACTTTAAGAGAAAAAAAACCGCGTTTCCAACTCTTTGATAACAAAGGCAGTCTTCCAAATAAGCATCATTTAAACCCTATGCCTGTAGAAAAATTGTTCCTCTGCCTTTATTGTTACTATTCATAGTTTTCTAAGCAGCTACTAGTCCTGAGCAGATGACTGTAACAAATTCAAACACTTCTGGCAGAGGCATGTTTATTATTGTCCAATATGACTGCCTGCCAAGTTTCCCCGTCCAGGATTTTTTTTTTTTTTTAAATAAAGGAGCTATGTGAGCCAAACTATGTCAGGGACTATCCTTCAAGCAGTTCTTTCAGGAAGTGGAAGTTCACTATCATATATGCAGACTTGTACTTGGAATACGGCTCAAAAACAGGAAACACAGCACACTCAAAACTTCAATTTTCAGAGCATAAGATGCTACACTGTGAGTCTTGGAAATCACTTATCAATACAGAATACTTAAAATCTTAGCACGTGATTAAAAAAAGCATAAACTTTAATAAAATGGGCCTTCTTTAATTCCCCCACAAAATGTAACCTTTTAATAAAACCTTCTGCTTAGTGACTTTCCAATATATATGTATCCTACAGTGTCTTGTGTACAGTCTATTGCTCATTAGGTTGCTGTACAAATCTGCACACAATACCATGGCATAAAGGCACATACCTTATGAGGAATTCTTAGGAGCACTGGTGCATATCATTATCTTAAATGATGTTCTTGTGACTAAAATACCTAGTGGCATGAAAAGGAGGATGAATCCCACTTTAAATCTACCATGACCTTGTACAAAGGTCATTCAATCCCTCGGTCTTGATTCTACATCTGTAAAACCAAATTAATAATTGATTAAATATTTCAAAGCACAAAGTCATTCACTAACCACATATATGGCATTCAGAGAAAAAAAGCAGCCACACAATTTAAATATGCAATAAACATTGAAAACCCACTCTTTGCAGGAGTCAGATTAAAAGAAAGAAAAGCCAAATGTCTTTGCAAAGATACTACACACTACTCTCAGCTTTCAATCTGAGCATAATCCTGCAAGGCCAGCTTGAAGGAAATACTATCTTGCAATAGTTTAATCCAATTGAAAATAACTCTAATATGTAAATGTACAAAGAAATGACCACATAACAGCAATACTGCTTAAATGGGAAGTGGTTTGATATGGTAAGTATTTTGATTTATCTTGCTATTATCAGGTTTTCAAGTCTTGATGTGTAAAATTCTGTTTAGGATGTGAACTGGGGACCTGTGAGGGAGACAAAAACCTTAGCTTATGACTGCGTGAAAAATAGCAATCACTTCAAAATTATGGCCAAAAAAACCCATAAAAACTTAACCTCATACACAAATCACAAATAAGACTATGGGTTCTCCTGATTCACTCCTACAAATAAGTAACTACCCTTGACTATTATGCATTAAAAACCCCACAGAACTCCAATTACTGTCTCTAAATAAAAACATCTGCAGCACATTTCTATTAAAAAATAAAAAAAACCCAACAAAATACCACAAAAAAACACCCACAAACCTGTAAGGATGGAAATCCTAGAGATGGCCAGTACAGGAATTGTGATTCTTATATGCTACTGAAAAATCAAGTATTGATGTTATATAACCGCATCAACCAGATCATCTACTGACAAATTTCCTTGCACCCAACTGATAAACTGTCCATTGAGATTTTGGTGTCTCACATATTAAGAAACTGTCCTAAAACAAAAAAAGATCTAACACGTGGTTTCTTACAACACTGGTGTGCTAACAAAAAAAGTCTGCAAATGTGACATTTTGGACACATTGACTCTCTTATTCTGGCTGCCACCATTCAATAGATGGGAATCAAGAACTCCATTAACAATTACACAACATAAATATTTTTCTCCCCACTGAAAAAGTGCAAGCCATTTCTAAATAGATATTAATTATAATCATCATCTACTGATTTTTTTTTATCCTTTCACTTAATGGAAATTGAGTCTCAAGTCAATCTAAAATTTCTTTTGTTTCACTTTATTTCTTAAGAAAAGATCACTCCATTTTCATCACATTCTTTACTAATAGTAGAAAATATCTGATTGCCTTCTTTTTTTTTTTTTTAACTCATTTTTTTAACTGCTTGAGCAAATTCTAATACAAAACTACAATGATTCCAACCATCACTATCCTTCTTTGGAGTAAAGCCCCTTGTCTATGAATAGGCCTATGCAGAAATACCACTAAACCTCATGAGAGGTGTTCTTTAGGAGCCTTTTTAAAGCTAAACACTGCAACATACAGCTTAGGAATGAGAGAAAACGATGTCCAGTCGCAACTGAGCTTATTTTAAAATGTGACTGAAATTCATGAATAGCAGAAGAGCTTTTGACCCCACTGCACAACTACAAAAATGGCCAAAGAGCAACAATTTTCACTACATATGCGACCTGTGCTTCATGACTTCAGAGCTGAACTTGAACTAACACAGAAAAGCAGAAATTACCTCAGGCCAGATTTACTTCTGAGTTGGGGATGAGTGTATTCAGAAGCTATTTGCCAGAAAAACAAATAATTCATGCAGTTGGCACCTTGTCCTTTCACATGGCTAGCCTCCAGTGTCAACTTGGAGATTTCCTTGTTCTAAATGCTAGCAGCTACTAGAACATAGGTTGAGTTAAAAAAACCTAATTTAGTCCTTGGTACTTTTTTAAGATAATACACAGAATTGACAGGATACAAGAGTTACGAGGAAAAAAAGAAACATTTTATTTTTAAAAGCAGCTGATTAGTACTCAAATAGTAATAACAACTAGGACTTGATTGTTTATTCCTTGGCTGGAACACTGGAAAGAATTTCTGGAATTGCAATTAAGGTTCAATTCACTACAACTGTAAAAAGCACAACATGCCTTCTCTTTCAGTAGTACTCTAAGTTTCATAGAAAGAAATAACAAAATGACATGGAGAGATTCTGGATGGCACTAGTAACAATATTATTTAAGAATATTTAGAAAACCAACAAACAAAACTGCTGTCACCTCCATAGAAGTTTACTAGAAGTCATTTATTTTATATTGATGACACTAACATCATTAATTACAAATTTCATCCTTGAACTGATTTTTAAACAATGTTTTCCCAAACATTTGAATTTTCCCTAAAAAAACCTAATTTTGTTCAAAACTGTATCATAACATTTACGATGTTAACATCATAATGTAACCTGCTACACCAGGTTCTACTCAAAGAGACTATGGTTCTGGGTATGCACTTAAATACAATTTAAAGATATTGAAGAGCTAGGATGATATTAAGACTAGCAGAATACATCTAATTCCATTACATCTAGTTACATTAAGGAATGGCTGGTATCTGTAACAGATCATTTCACATTTGAAGAAATTCAGAAACCATTTTAGTATATTTAGATAGAAAAAAGTTGATATTCCCTCATGAACTCAGATGGAATGGACTTCTAATTCACCAATATTTTTTTTTTTCTTCATCTATTTCTCCTCCTGTAATCCTCACAGGAATATGTTACCTCTAGAACTAGAAGTATCCTGTTTTACTGTTCTGATGAACCGAAACAGCACACTTCTGCAAAGCTGCAGTGTGTGCAGTAATTCAGAACACAGCAGAAAATCATCTGCCTTTCACAGTTGCTCATTACAGCATCAATATGCAGCTCACAAAACAGTCTGAAGCTGTAAGTTATTTTCAGCTCTAGAACTCAATTATGCTGTGCTAACAATGAACCCAATTACTTGAGGACAAAAGATTAAGTCTACCTCCATTAATAAAAAATAATAAAATAAACAGGATACCAAAAACTCTCCCCCAGAAGCCTCCTCAGTTCAGCAAACATACTGAATGAGCCCTTTCCCCTCTTTTGCCTCTCCCCTGCAATTCTAGTGTAAAAGTGCTAACAAATCACCACACCTGACCATTTACTTGTCACAACACAAGCTAAATAAAATCAGAAGGCTTCAGAAAGCAACATTATTGCAATATGATGGTTACTGTATCAAATTCTTGGACCAAGGAACTCTTGTTCAGTACTGCACACCATAAAACATTTTAAATCATTAAAATATAGAAGAAAGAAAATGTAAACCACTGGATTGGAAACTCATCAAGTTATCTGATGTAGAGATTCAACTACATGATCAAGTTTTAAGTTTCAACTGATGGCTTCTGCAAAGCAGCTGTAACAACAGACAAGTTTTGTACTACTCTTTTAGACATTGCATGTGCTTCTCCTGACCCTTGTATATCAAATTATGTATCTTCAGGCAGTAAAAGCACTACAATGCAATCTCAAGTCAGCAGGTTTTCTCCTAAATCAGTTTCTTATTCAAGTTCTCTGGCCAACTCCACTCTGATCTACTGTTCTTTTTCTACCACCATTTTATCTCCAAAACTTTACTGCCAAATGGATAAGCTTCAGCCTCTCATTACACTTACATTACATGTTCTGCTGGTCAAAGTATCAAATCCCTAGTAATTAGGGTACTACAAGTAAAAAATGAAGTCACTCATCCTTTAAAAAGTAAAATTGAAACATTCACTGTAATGAAATGGCTCTTACTGTGAGTCAGATGGCTACAGAAGCCGAATTACTAATAAACATAAAATACCTAGTGATTTCCATAGAACAACACTCTGAAAAAGCCAAAGGCTAACCTGGAAAGAACAAGATATTGCTATGGTTTTCTTACAATAAATCAATTTTACATAGCATAAGTAAGATTTTTATAGAAATAACTGAGTAACATAACGAACAGGCTACAAGAAGCCCCTTTGCACTAAAAAAGAGATGATCAGGTTGAAGAAACGAGTTGTTTTTCACAACAGTTGTCTTTTGTTGTGTTTTTGAAACCTGCTACGTATGTGTCTAACATTATGCAGGCCCACCTATCTTTCACTGCCAGCACGAGATGCATTTTCTTGTGCACCCACCACCGCAGAGTCTGGCTTGAAGTCTGGCTGGTCTTGTTTATTTCTATTGATATACTGGGAAGATGTACACCAGATATTTATTTGTTTTATTTACATTTTCATATCCCTTAACCTAAAAATAATATAAATTGTCGTGAAAGTAGGCAATACAAAAAGTGCTCACATACTGTATGGCAGAGATGAGAATACTGTAGCTCTTCACTATGTTCTACACCTCTTGGACAGTTCTCAGTCAGGGGGACTTGGTTTTTCTCTCTTCTCCCACTGCACAGAGCAATAAACTTTAAGCAATATCTCATGTACCTCCAGCCACAAGTCCAGAGACAAATTCCAGGGCATGAGTCAGCCCCATGAGCCAAAGCAAGAAAATCCAAAAGGGAGCAGCCTTAGATAACTGGTCCCTGTTATTGCAACGCCAACATCAGTATTTTCCACAGTCCTGGCTCTCAGCACTCTCCTTCCTCCAACCTCCCCCACCCTCCAGCTTACCTCACATGCTCTACATATACCCTTCTGATCCCAGTCTTCCTTTCAACACATCCTACCCTTCCCCTGTTTTTCCATTCAGGAAATCCCTCCTACAAAATTCCACTTCAAAATAATGACTAACAATACTGCCATGCCATCTGTTTTCATATACCATATCACTCTTTCTACACCTTTTAATGCTCCATTTATATAGAACATAACTTTTTTGGAGTGAGGACTACTCCACTATCATCTGCACACTGCCTAAAACAACTGTTTTTGATTCTTAAATCTTTCATCTTTAATACAGCAGTGGTTAAAAATGACTATTTATTTCCTTGATTAGATTTCCAACTGTTGGCATAAGAACACAAATTCACCAAAACCTGACATGCTGGCACAATCTGTAAATGCTTAGCAGTACTTTATTCTGTTTTTCCCATTTATCTAAAAGTGTGTTGATGGGGTTTCTCTGGATTTTTGGGGTTTTTTTGGCTTTTCTTGTGGGTTTTTTGTTTTTTTTTTAATGCATCAGACTGAAACCAGGAATCTGAAATGTAAAGATACTAAATTAATCTCTGCATGGGGATTGCAGATTTGTGAATGCACAATTCCCCAAGAACAGTACATCAAAAAAACCACCTCCAACAAAAAAACACAACCCAGAAAACCATAAAAAATCAGAACAAAGAATGACCTGAATTACCATGCCATAACTGTACAACATATGTCACTCTTCTGAAGTAAGAAAAACATGAGACAATTTAAATCTGTATTTCCAATACAGAACACCTTTTTAATCACATGATGACTTATATTCAGTTATTTCACAAAATTCCCATGTTTTCCGTCAGGTAAAACATACCATCAAAACCCAGAAAATCCAGATCCAGGATTTATTACTTTTACACAGCCGTAATATACCCAAGATATCTATATAGAAGTTTTATGAGTGTTACAAAACAAACCTTGCTGTAATCAGAATTGAGATGCATTGCTTATACTTTCACTTCAGAGGATGGCCTGTTAAAAAAAAAGAAGGGCTGACAAGACACACATTGTAGATCTCTAAAACAGATTTGACTGTTATGCAGCAAGGAGAGGAATGAAACTTAAGCGTGGGGAAGCAGCCTTGCAATAATAGATCACAGAGGCCAGTCATCTCTGGTGTACTTTAGAGGTCAAAACTCAGGCCAATGCTGTTTAATATCTTCATTAAGGACCTAGACATGGAACAGGTGCACCTCAGCAAGTTTACAGATGATGAAATCTGGAGGAGTGCCTTCTGCACCAGAGGGTCGGTCATGCTGACACTCACAACAGGCTGAAGAAACAGGGAGAAAAACTTCACAGAGCCCCACAAGGAGAAATGAAAAGACTTACCCTGGGGAGGAGTAACTCCACACATCACTAGGGGCTGGAGGCAGACTGTCTGGAAAGCAGCTCTGATGGAAAGGACCTGGGGTCCTGAACATAAATAAGCAGCCACAAAGAAGGCCAAGAGTGTCCTGAGCACCATTAGGAAGAATAACACCAGCAGGTCGAGGGGCATGATGCTTCTCCTCTGCTCTGCACTAGAGTGAGGTGCATCCTGGAGTGCTAGCTTCAGGTCTGGGTTTTCCAGCACTAGACATGGACATATTAGAGTGAGGCCATAAAGATAATTAAGGGCAGGGAACACTGGACATAGAAGGCTCAATAAGCTAGGATTTTGTAGCCTCAGGAAGAGAAGGTGGGAAGGATCTTAAAGAAGAGTGAGTCTGACTCCTCAGTGGCACCCAATGAATGAACAAGAGGCAGTGAGCACAAACTCAAGCGCAAGAAACTTTTAAAAAAAAAGCCTAATGGACTTCCTTATTTCTTTGATTTGGTCTGTTGTGAGTGTGGTCAAACACTGGAAGTTACTTAGACAGATTGTGGCATTTTCATCCTTGGAGCTGGTCTAGATAGCCAGCTTTGTGCATGGTGCTTGGACTAACTAGACAATCTCTAGAGATATCCCTTCCAACATGAACATTAATCTGAGGGTGAAAATACACTTCTACTGTAAGAAATGATAAACAGATAACCCATGGGAGAACTGGGTTGTTTTTACTGCTGCTATTTTGGTCTAACAGTAAAGACAGCTAAGTGTCAGTTCCATAAAGCTAATTCAAACATTAAAATATTTGATACCACAGATTTGTTTTACCTCAGTGTAAGAATCTGCCTGTAATCTCTTCTGATTTCCTACAAACAGCAAGGCAGGTTTCATCGCTTACAAATGTGAATGCCACAAATCCATTTGCTTAACAGTCAATGGACGAAGACATACAAAAACATAAAGAATGATTCATCCAGTATTTTGTAACACTTTAAGCTTAAATATGTAACTTTTCAAAAGAAAATACAGATGTTTCTATATCAAGAACTCCAGAAAATAGCCTCTTCATCTGGTTAATAAGCCTAATAGGGATGGCAGAAATAAAAATTTGTTCCTTATTGATCTGAAGGCAGTACCTGCCAACATGAGGGCTGAAGCA
Source organism: Parus major (assembly GCF_001522545.3). NCBI lineage: Eukaryota > Metazoa > Chordata > Aves > Passeriformes > Paridae > Parus > Parus major. Next base: position 67,515,678 of record NC_031770.1, on the reverse strand, counting down.
GTTTCCAATTCCCACAGCTTAATAAGATCTGTGCTAAGCAGAAAACCACCTAGGTAGTTTCAAACACAAAATGAAGGACTCATTATGCATCTCATTATACAAAACTTGGAAAACTTCTATTGTAAACCTCCCCTGAGGTGTAATGTCAGGTATTATGGATTAGGTGCAACATTCCACAGTCCTTTCAATATTCATACTGAGTTCTGCATGTTGATATTGCACCTAAAATAGGACATGCAGCTTTGCTGTAGTAAACACTGGTTTAGTCAGCAAACAGCACAGAGGCACAACCTGAATGTAAATAAGCAGGGATGCTCCTACTTTTTCTCTAATTTTTGGGAAAAGAACATATCAGTAGGGGACAAACACAGCTGAGCAACAGTCTCTGTACTGAATATTCTCTCTTTTCTTCTTCTTTCCAGATCTTAATCAGTTTTCACCAACAACACCAAAACCTTCCAGTAACTTTCACAGCTGTAGGGCAATCAGCTTTAAGACAGCTAGCTACCTGGCAACCTTTCCACACCACTTGAATGCAACTGTGCTTACCTGGACACACAAGCAGGCTGTACAGAGCACCTGGATACTCACTGCTGACATGAGTAATCTCTGTAATCACAGAATGGTTGAGGTTAGAAGGGACCTCTGGAGGTCACCTGGACCAAATTCCCTGCCCAAGCAGGGCCACCTAGAGGTGGCTGCCCAGGACCACATCCCAAGAACTTTTAAGTGCCTCCAAGGATGATGACTCCCCAACCTGAAACCAGAGAAGGCATGCACATATACACCGAAGTAACATAACATGAACTCATAAACATGCAGTCAACATAACAGACTGCAAATATATGAGTTGGGGAAGAAGTTATCAGAAATGGCTGTCTGCATACTGATCACAAGAAGGCTGGAACATACAGACATCAAATGGTTCCCTAATAAGCCATATGGCTCAGCCCACCAGCAAGTGTGAAGTTTTACTTAAATGCCCTGCCAAAAAACACACTGCACACCTTATAACTCCCTTGTAATAAAAAGCAACTCCTTTTCTTTCTTCAGAAAGAAAAGAGCCTTAACAAACACACATGAATACAGACTATGCAAGAAGAGACATTTTGGGCAGTCCCTGTATCTGGTACAAACTTTTCTGGTATTTGTGTAGATTCTTGTATATTCTGGGCTCTGTTCTCAGTCTTAACTGTATCACTGGCAGAAAAAAATGCTGCCTGTTTTCAAGCTCACATAATTGATTATTCCACTGTATTCTTCAGAATTATTAGTTTCACCAGAATACATATAGGTATTGTGAATAACAGTGTGATTATGTGTAACTATACAGATTTCACAGCCAATATTTGTAATCAATCCCTGGACCTTGTTAACCAAGCCCATGCCTTAACATTATAATTGTTACCGCAACTGTAACCTTGATCAACATATAAAAGAACATTACTGTTCATATTCCTTTATTACTGGGCAGTGTAGTAGCACAGAAATAACACTATTTGTAGACAGCAGCTTCTTCACTTTACTATCAGTTCTGCTATTTATTTGATGTGGGACCCTAAGTAAATTCATCCTTCCTCACACGAGAAAGAAAGATACACATAAAGTATACCTTGATGTCTGTCAAGAATGTGTTCCTGAAATGTGAGATAATTCAATACAGAGAAATTATTTTCCCCACAGAATGAATGTGATATAGAGGAGACATACAGAGGAACTTAAAAAACGCACACAATTTTAACATATAGGGGCAGCACATATGACATGGCAAACAGTGAGGAAAAGGCAAAGAATCAAGTTCATCAGTTGTCACCTGAACAACCAGTGATGACAGACAGGAGGCTGAGATATTGGCTTTGCAATAGCTGGAGATAACAGAGTCTCTTTAAGGTGTAATTAAAGGAGAAAAAAAAATTCAACTGCCAATTGTCCTGAGATGTTGACGAGCAGGTCTCCTGTGAGACTGAATCTTCAGTGACTCTGTCCAATCATTATTAAAAATTTCAGCTGCTTCATTTGTGAGACAGAACGCTGACTACAAATCTTCTAGTATGAGTGTTCATACTGCCTCCTTCCAAATGGTTGTATGTTCACCATCATGATTCTCAGAGGTCCACTGCACACAGAGGTCAGTCAAGTCAAGCAAGGGTAAAGGACAAAACCAAGTAATGACAACAGTTAGTAGAAGAGGTTATTATTAAATGATCAATACTGGAACTTTGAATATGAGAGACTGAGAGGAAATTGATAGCATGGTATTATCACACCTGCTTCCTTCTTTCAGAGATTTATCTTGTCTACTCAGACTGCAAAAATTACTAAGCAGGAGCTGTTTCTCACTGAGTGTTTACACATCATCTCATCCTGCCAATCTCAGTTGTGATATGCATGTGCTTCTCTGGTAAAAATAAGAGAGACAACTATTTTCAGACCAGTGTGCTATTTTGAGGAGGTTCATTTTACACACTGAAAAAGAATATATTTCAACAAGCAGCCAAAAAGCACCCTTAAGAAATATGTAACAGAACTGGAAATTGTAGTTGAGATAGATAAGCTCCTGGTCTACTTCCAGGGACACTAATCATAAAAACCAATCCCAGATTCAATACAGATGCAGCTACTTTGTGGGCCACTTTGAAGTCTGCAGCTGATCGAGATTTAAGCATGTAGTGTAGGGTCAGTTATGCATGTATTTTTTCCACTGAATTACAACAGCACAAAAATATTCAGTGACTTGACCACGTGGTACTCTACAATAGGAAGCACAATATTGCTTATGAACTCAGTATCTGGATTCTATTTAGAACATCAATTTTGTCACAGTATTTTAAAGTTTATTTAAGAAACAGAATTTTAGCAAGTCATATATATACAAACATGAAATTGGCTACTTAAGTTTCATGCTAGTGAAGCAGAATCTCAGTTTATTCAGGCAGCATCTCATTGCTCAAACAACTCAGCAGGCAATCTACACAAAGTATGTAACAAATGCCTCTTAAAAAAAACCCCCAAAAACCCCAAAAACAAAAATCCAGAAGGTTCTTAAAAACAACCCAACCAAACACAACAACCTGACCAAACTCTCATCCCACCAAAACCTGACAATTTAGAAAACATATCCTTTTAATACATGAGACAATTTTTCAAACAGCTCTTCAAAAGTATAAGAAGCCTGTCAATTCAAGATGCAGAAATGTTATGTTGGAAGGGAAGCTACACTGTACAACACAAAAATCTTTCAGGCCATGTTGTAGCCTACAGAATAACCCTTTGTCAAGAGTTGTATGCTGCTGTGTTTTGGGAAAGGGTGTGAAAAGGTAAAGCAAAAGCACAAGCCTCACCACAATGGCTGTATCTTTGCATCTTCTCACTGTGAAGCCAGAGAAGAAAGTGGAAGAGTGTCAGCAAGAAGTAGTACTTACCTCTGGGAAATTGAATATAGGAAGTAGCAGCAACTAGAACAATGCTCAGCTGTGAACACTGACCTAAGGAAGCTACAGGGAATGACTACTGCGGAGGACAGTGTCTCAAATGGTAGTGAAAATGGGAAGAGAAAGTTCATCGTGAGCTGACCACAGAAAGCAGCAAGATCCTGCAATGAGTCCAGTCCTTCTCAAATGAGCAATAACAAGAGGACAGAAAGACAGACACTGGATGAGATCAGATATACAGCCTAGCCAGGTCAGTGAAGGGGAAAGGGGAGGGGGAAGAACAAAAGAAAGAAGATAAGCATGCCCCTTCACTGAGTCATACCAGAGCTACTGCTGCTGGAAGGGAGCCAGATTTTAGCTGGAGCTTTTGCCTCTGCTTTTCTTTTCCCCTCTCAGAAAACCAAGAAGTGAAAGTACCAAACTTAGATGTCTACCTGAAACACATTCAGATTTTGCTGACTGTAAGCCCCTACTCTATATAACACTTAGCCTCAGAAAAACTTGTAATCAAAAGCATGCAAGAGTAACTTAAAAACACCCCTCTTTTTTTTTTTTTCTTGGCTGGGTTTCTGTGCTGCCCTGAGTAAGATTCTTTCTTGGATCAGTGATTTCATAATGTAAAATACAAAACCCCTCCAAACAAGACAAATACATAAAGTGGCAGTTGAGGACAGCAGTTGTATTACTCCTCAAATTACACACTGCTTTGTCCTACATAAATTCCTAATCTGCCTTCTCCAAAGGCCTTCCTGTCAGCTGAACATACATTTCTCAGCCTAACACCCTTCAAAAGCAATTTAAAAATGTGCAACAATTTTTGTACAATTTATCGCGTATCAGCCTCAAATCACATCCACATCAAAATTATTTTTTTCTGCAAATATTTCAACTGTTTGACAATACTCATTATCACACACCAACAAGTATCTCCTATGCGGTTTATGAGTAGTATCCTCAGTTACTTGTGTTTGTCCTGTTAAGTGAAGTGATAATTTAACAACCTCAGCTTGCTTATTAATGTCTCTCCTAAAATGTCACCCAGTTCATCTAATCTCTCTGATTTTTTTTATGAATGGATTTACGGCTTGGTTCTTTTGAATAAGCACCTGACAGAAACACTCAACTGAGCTTTCACGTACATGTTCTGAAATGGTCAGTGAAATCTTGAGGACAGACTCCAAGAACCAGTAGGAAACAAATCAAAGCTTTAATACCCCCATACACCACAAAAGATCTCATAGTAAATAAATCTTCACAGTACCAACTAAATGGAAGCAACATGGTATAGCAATCTTCTTCTGAGATCACCTACATTTAATATAAGTTGGAATGAAGCTTAGGGTGACTTACAGTGCTTGATTTGCAAACAGGGAATTAAATTCCACATACTTTTTCAGATGAATAAAAATAATACAGACATGGCATCTAGTCACTAGTGAGGTTCCATAGGGCTCCATCCTTGGCCCAGATCTGTTCAACATCTTCATTAACGACTTGGACACAGGATATGAAGGAATACTAAGTAAGTTTGTGGCAACACTAAATTGGGAGGAGCTGCTGACTCCCTCAAGGGCAGAAGGGCCCTTCAGAGAGACCTTGACAAATCAGTTAGATGGTGAACCATCAACCATATGAAATTTAACAAGGTCAAGTGCCAGATTCTGCAGCAGGGATGGAGCAACTCTGGTTTTGTGTATAGATCAGGGAACAAGATGCTGGAGAGCAGCACTGTGGAAAGGGACCTGGGGGTTCTGGTCAATGGCAACTTGAACAAGAGTCATTAAGCTATCAGAGATCATCCAAAAGAGGGCCACAGGGATAATGAAGAGCCTTCATGGGAAGCCACATGGGAAGCAGCTGAGGTTTGCTTGGTCTGTTCAGTCTGGATGAGACTGAGGAGAGACCTCGTTGTGGTCTTCTAGCATCCTCATGAAGGAGGTGGCGCAGATCTCTTCACTCTCGTGACCAGTGACAGGAGTCAAGGCAATGGCGTGAAGCTGCATCAGGGAAGGTTTAGGTTTGGTTATCAGGAAAAAGGTTTTCCTGGCATTGGAACTGGCTCCCCAGGGAAGTGGTCATAGCACCACACCTGACAGAGTTCCAGAAGAATTTGGACAACACTCCCAGGCACATGGTGTGACTCTTGGAGTATCCTGAGCATGGCCAGGAGTTGGACTTGATGATCCTGGTGGGTCCCTTCCAACTCAGCATATTTTGTGAATGACTAAGACCTATGGAGTAACCTCTTCCCAAACAAAACTATAAACATACATGACTTTTATGATTACAGATATGGCTTACCTTAAATATATCTGTTTTGAAGCTATAAATTCAGGTACATATGTGGTTGTAAAAATCATCACAAGGGTCAGATTAGCAACAGGAATGACAGTTCTAGAACTGACAATTCAACTAACAATGATACACTAACAGAAAAATAAATTTTCATTATGATTTCACTCTAAACAACAGGCCTTGCAATTTTTACAAGTTTTCTTCTATTTTTACAAAAAGCATTTACAAAAGTACTACTTAGCAGACCATACTGCCTCAGAATAGAATGTGACTTTGTTCCATACTTGAGCATTAGCTAGTGAATTAAAACCTATTGTTTTTTATGTAAAAGCAGCAATATTATGAGACTCCCTTAGAGATACAAATACTGCTGTATCAGATGATATCTATGCTCTTATACAATAAAGCATGAATTCAACACTGCTTTCATTGTATTACCACCATGGCAGTGTTGCAGCATTTCTGATATTATACTTTTGTCCACATCACTATGTCAACAGACATGTCAGTCTGCTTAAAGCACCAAACAGCCAAAATTGAATGAAATGGCTCAATCAGTTCACTTCACCTTTTGCTAGTGTAATCAGAATTTTACTGTTTATTTCAGAGAATAATGGAATATAGAAGGTGGATCCTTGGGCTTAAATAAAATTTTGTTTCCTTGCATTTCAAGCTCTTATTATGCAAAGATGTAGAACATCAAGACAGAATTTGCACAGCCTTGCCAAATACAACAAGATTTCTTCCTCAAAACACATAAAGAAGTTGTCAAATATTATTGTAAATGCAGTACATTCTAGGAGCTGATCCTTCCATTACTTTTAATTAAAAGTCTGGTTTTTTCCTCCCCCAACCACAAGCTGCTTTCATTTTATAGATTGTACCAGTAAACCTTTACAAATCAATTGCTGAGTACTGGATTACATAAAAGGTAACTCTGGCAATCCCTGTCATTCACACACTTCACTGAGTGCAGTACCTCCACAAGATGGGGCAGAAAGCACAGGTGGGTGCCTTCAGGACCATGGTCCATAGCTGCTGGTGGACACAAGGACACAGCCGTGCCAGACGTTCGACTTTCTGAACATCTGCATAAGCCACTGCCACTTACCAATCAAACCCCCTTTACTCAGCAGGTGAAATTTTCAGTCTGTTCTGAACTTGACTCCCAATTAGCTGCACAGCTTGGGCACACAGCTATAAACACACTAAGAGTCGTGCAAAGTTAATCATGCTGGAGGTGGAGCAGCCCATACAGCCATAATGGGTTGCTACCATGGAGGCAACTGAGCACCTTTCCTGAAGGTAAGGTGCACACATTAAACCCAGTGAGAAAGGGCTGTTCCCACCCAGACCAACCCAGGTGAAGACAAGCATCACACTGCCTGTAAGCCAAACAATAAGGACATCCCATTGTCTTAGACAGTACGCTAGAAGTTGTTTTCACTACTCCTTTTTCCTGGAAGAAAAAGTCAGTGTAGATGTAAGCGATTACACTTAGTTTTAAATTTCAGCTCCTAAGAAATAACCTGAGAATCACTGTCAGAGTACTTCTGACAATGAGTGCTTAGGTCCAACACCTCTGAAGAGAGAGAATTACATTTCTCTGTTTTTCTAAGAACAAAAAAAAAAATGCAGAAACGCAGTAAGAAGCTCATGAAGTTTAATAGCAAACATTACTACAGGTACAGAACACTAAAAAAATTAAAAGTTTAAAAAAGAAATAAATAGGATAAACAATTAACACTGCTTTTGCAGGCTCTAGTGTATTGTCTTCTATAACGAAGACAAATTAGAAACACTTCTATTATGCAAACTGACATTAAAGTTTATGGTTGGGGAAGCCAGGGATTTCCTACTGTATTCCTAACAGCTGGACAACTAAACTACTTCACTGTTTACTTTATGATGCCACATTCATGATATGGCATAGCCTAAACATTTTCTTAAAAGAAAATAAGCCTTAATGAGTTAACCACACGCATGCACAAAAACCCTGCTACCTGCCAACAACCCCAGGCTCTACATTTTTTAATCATGAAATAGTTATTCCTGCCATTACATAAATATTATTACATAATATCTCCTTTGTATGCAGAATTAGAGCTACAATAAAATAGGTCCCACTATTTCAATATTGTATCTATTAATCCCACTCGTTCACTTTATAATTTAGAGCTTTAGTTGCATCAGAACACAACAGCTTGAATACGTCACGTTTCTCTGTGCTTATACAGAGAAGACAGTTAATTCTGGATTTAAAAAAAAACCCACAAAACAAAAAACAAGCCAACAAAAAATACAACAAAAATATCTGCTCTACTATAATAACCGCCTGAAGGGAAAGACACCTCTGCCGTGCTCTTTATTACACGTTTTTTGTCTTGCCTAAGGTTTAATGTATGTGTATCAAGAAGTAATTTTCAACACGCTAGTCAATAAAATATGCAGAAATACTTTAATTCTCAATGTCAGCATTACACAGCATATGTGTAAAGAGATCACAAGCAATAATACTTAGTATGTCTAGTATCTCAAAAGCCAGGGTTTTTTTCCAATTTAATATTCAACGTATGGGGAAACTACAAGGCATATTAAATTAATTTTCCTAAGTGTTTAGTTTGTTAGAAATTTGTTCTGAGAACGTATTTGTTTGCATCGGTCAGAAACACATCTGAGACGTGGGACGGCTGTAAGCACAAGGCCACACGGCGAAGAGGCAGCGAAGAAGTGGCATGTGACATTCGGGAGTCTCGGGGGGCAACATGTGGCCGGCGCTCAGGACGCTCCTCTCTGCAGTGCAGCACCGCTGCCTCCGGCCGTGCGCGATCCCCGCCGCGACACGAGCCCCCACTTCCCAAGTGCCGCACAAGTCCCACTTGTGCCCGCGCTCAGCGCCTTCCCCTCGTCGGCTCGCCCTCCCGCAGCAGCAGCTCCCGGGAAAGGCAGGAGAGCGGCGGTGGGTACCGGGAGCGAGGGCGGTACGGGCCGGCCCCGGTGTTTGCACAGCTGCGCCGCTCTCCCGGGGCAGCCCCGCAC